>NC_053022.1:333146982-333332680 GCF_003073215.2 Triticum urartu
TTCACATCGCCATGTGATTCAACACTAAGAGTTCACATCACCATGTGATTAACACCCATAGTTCACATCGTCATGTGACCTATACCCAAAGGGTTTACTAGAGTCAATAATCTAGTTCACATCATTTATGTGATTAACACCCAAAGAGTACTAAGGTGTGATCATGTTTTGCTTGTGAGATAATTTTAGTCAATGGGTCTGTCACATACAGATCCGTAAGTATTTTGCGAATTCTATGTCTACAATGCTCTGCACGGAGCTACTCTAGCTAATTGCTCCCACTTTCAATATGTATCTAGATCGAGACTTAGAGTCATCCAGATCTGTGTCAAAACTTGCATCGACGTAACTTTTTACGACGAACCTTTTGTCACCTCCATAATCGAGAAATATTTCCTTATTCCATTAAGGATAATTTTGACCAATGTCCAGTGATCTACTCTTAGATCACTATTGTACTCCCTTGCTTAACACAGTGTAGGGTATACAATAGATCTGGTACACATCATGGCATACTTTATAGAACCTATGGCTGAGGCATAGGGAATGACTTTCATTCTCTTTCTATCTTCTGCCGTGGTCGGGCTTTTGAGTCTTACTCAATTTCATACCTTGTAACACAGCCAAAAACTCTTTCTTTGACTGTTCCATTTTTGAACTACTTCAAAATATTGTCAAGGTATGTACTCATTGAAAAAACTTATCAAGCGTCTTGATCTATCTCTATAGATTTTGATGCTTAATATGTAAGCAGCTTCACCGAGGTCTTTCTTTGAAAAACTTCTTTAAAAACACTCCTTTATGATTTGCAGAATAATTCTACATTATTTCCGATCAACAATATGTCATTCACATATACTTATCAGAAATGTTGTAGTGCTCCCACTCACTTTCTTGTAAATACAGGCTTCATCGCAAGTATGTATAAAACTATATGCTTTGATCATACTATCAAAGCGTTTATTCCAACTCCGAGAGGCTTGCACCAGTCCATAAATGGATCGCTGGAGCTTGCACACTTTGTTAGCTCCTTTTGGATCGACAAAACCTTCTAGCTGCATCATATACAACTCTTCTTCCAGAAATCCATTCAGGAATGCAGTTTTGACATCCATTTGCTGGATTTCATAAAATGCGGCAATTGCTAACATGATTCGGACAGACTTAAGCATAGATACGAGTGAGAAACTCTCATCATAGTCAACACCTTGAACTTGTCGAAAACCTTTTTGCGACAATTCTAGCTTTGTAGATAGTAACACTACTATCAGCGTCCATCTTCCTCTTGAAGATCCATTTAATCTCAATGGCTCGCCGATCATTGGGCAAGTCAATCAAAGTCCATACTTTGTTCTCATACATGGATCTCATCTCAGATTTCATGGCCTCAAGCCATTTCGCGGAATCTAGGCTCATCATCGCTTCCTCATAGTTCACAAGTTCGTCATGGTCTAGTAACATGACTTCTACCACTTTGGTGCGGATCTCACTCTCGTTTACCTACGAGATTCGGTATTAACTTGATCTGAAGTTACATGATCATCATCATTAGTCTTCCTCACTAATTGGTGTAGTAGTCACAGGAACAGATTTCTTGTGATGAACTACTTTTCAATAAGGGAGAAGGTACAATTACCTTATCAAGTTCTACTTTCCTCCCACTCACTTCTTTCAAGAGAAACTCCTTCTCTAGAAAGGATCCATTCTTAGCAACGAATGTCTTGCCTTCGGATCTGTGATAGAAGGTGTACCCAATAGTCTCCTTTGGGTATCCTATGAAGACATATTTCTCCGATTTGGGTTTGAGCTTATCAGGATGAAACTTTTTCATATAAGCATCATAATCCCAAACTTTAAGAAACGACAACTTTGGTTTCTTGCCAAACCACAGTTCAGATTGTGTCGTCTCAACGGACTTAGATGGTGCCCTTTTAAACGTGAATGCAGCTGTCTTTAATGCATAACCCCAAAACGATAGTGGTAGATCGATAAGAGACATCATAGATCGCACCATATCTAATAAAGTACGGTTATGATGTTCGGACACACCATTATGCTGTGGTGTTCCAGGTGGCGTGAGTAGTGAAACTATTTCACATTGTTTTAACTGAAGGCCAGACTCGTAACTCAAATATTTTACCTCTGCGATCATATCGTAGAAACTCTTATTTTCTTGTTACGATGATTCTCCACTTCACTCTTAAATTCTTTGAACTTTTCAAATATTTCAGACTTGTGTTTCATTAAGTAGATATACCCATATCTGCTCAAATCATCTGTGAAGGTCAGAAAATAATGATACCCGCCACGAGCCTTAACACTCATCGGATCTCATACATCAGTATGTATTATTTCCAATAAGTCAGTTGCTCACTCCATAGTTCTGGAGAAGGGCATTTTAGTCATCTTGCCCATGAGGCATGGTTCGCAAGCATCAACTGATTCATAATCAAGTGATTCCAAAAACCCATTAGCATGGAGTTTCTTCATGCGCTTTACACCAATATGACCTAAACGGCAGTGCCACAAATAAGTTGCACTATCATTATTAACTTTGCATCTTTTGGTTTCAATATTATGATTATGTGTATCACTACGATCGAGATCCAACAAACTATTTTCATTGGGTGTGTAACCATATAAGGTTTTATTCATGTAAACAGAACAACAATTTATTCTCTTACTTAAATGAATAACCGTATTACAATAAACATGATCAAATCATATTCATGCTCAACGCAAACACCAAATAACACTTATTCAGGTTCAACATTAATCCCGAAAGTATAGGGAGTGTGCGATGATGATCATATCAATCTTGGAACCACTTCCAACACACATCGTCACTTCACCCTTAACTAGTCTCTGTTTATTCTGCAACTCCCGTTTCGAGTAACTAATCTTAGCAACTGAACTAGTATCAAATACTGAGGGGTTGCTATAAACACTAGTAAAGTACACATCAATAACATGTATATCAAATATACTTATGTTCACTTTGCCATCCTTCTTATTTGCCAATCACTTGGGGTAGTTCCGCTTCCAGTGACCAGTCCCTTTGCAGTAGAAACACTTAGTCTCAGGTTTAGGACCAGACTTGGGCTTCTTCACTTGAGCAGCAACTTGCTTGCTGTTCTTCTTGAAGTTCCCCTTCTTCCCTCTGCCCTTTTCTTGAAACTAGTGGTCTTGTCTACCATCAACACTTGATGTTTTTCTCGATTTCTACCTTTGTCAATTTCCGCATTACGAAGAGCTTGGGAATCGTTTCCGTTATCCCTTGCATATCATAGTTCATCACGAAGTTCTACTAACTTGGTGATGGTGACTAGAGAATTCTGTCAATCACTATCTTATCTGGAAGATTAACTCCCACTTGATTCAAGCGATTTTAGTACTCAGACAATATGAGCACATGCTCACTAGTTGAGCGATTCTCCTCCATCTTTTAGCTATAGAACTTGTTGGAGACTTCATATCTCTCAACTCGGGTATTTGCTTGAAATATTAACTTCAACTCCTGGAACATCTCATATGCTCCATGACTTTCAAAACGTCTTTGAAGTCCCAATTCTAAGCCATTAAGCATGGTGCACTAAACTATCAAGTAGTCATCATATTGAGCTAGCCAAACGTTCATAACGTCTGCATCTGCTCCTGCAATAGGTCCGTCACCTAGCGGTGCATCAAGGACATAATTCTTCTGTGCAGCAATGAGGATAAACCTCAGATCACGGATCCAATCCGCATCATTGCTACTAACATCTTTCAACACAATTTTCTCTAGGAACATATCAAAATAAACACAGGGAAGCAACAATGTGATCTATTGATCTACAACATAATTTGCAAAATACTACAGGGACTAAGTTCATGATAAATTTAAGTTCAATTAATCATATTACTTAAGAACTCCCACTTAGATAGACATCCCTCTAATCCTCTAAGTGATTACGTGATCCAAATCAACTAAACCATGTCCGATCATCACGTGAGATGGAGTTTTTTCATTGGTGAACATCACTATGTTGATCATATCTGCTATATGATTCACGCTCGACCTTTCGGTCTCCGTGTTCCGAGGCCATATCTGTATATGCTTGGCTCGTCAAGTATAACCTGAGTATTCTGCGTGTGCAAATGTTTTGCACCCGTTGTATTTGAACGTAGAGCCTATCACACCCGGTCATCACGTGGTGTCTCAGCACGAAGAACTTTCGCAACGGTGCATACTCAGGGAGAACACTTCTTGATAATTAGTGAGAGATCATCTTATAATGCTACCGTCAATCAAAACAAGATAAGATGCATAAAAGATAAACATCACATGCAATCAATATAAGTGATATGATATGGCCACCATCATCTTGTGCTTGTGATCTCCATCTTCGAAGCACCGTCATGATCACCATCGTCACCGGCACGACACCTTGATCTCCATCGTAGCATCGTTGTCGTCTCGCCAATCTTATGCTTCCATGACTATCGCTACCGCTTAGTGATAAAGTAAAGCATTACAGCGCGATTGCATTGCATACAATAAAGCGACAACCATATGGCTCCTGCCAGTTGCCGATAACTCGGTTACAAAACCTGATCATCTCATACAATAAAATTTAGCATCATGTCTTGACCATATCACATCACAACATGCCCTGCAAAAACAAGTTAGACGTCCTCTACTTTGTTGTTGCAAGTTTTACGTGGCTGCTACGGGCTTAAGCAAGAACCAATCTTACCTACGCATCAAAACCACAACGATAGTTTGTCAAGTTGGTGCTATTTTAACCTTCGCAAGGACCGGGCGTAGCCACACTCGATTCAACTAAAGTTGGAGAAACTGTCACCCGCTAGCCACCTTTGTGCAAAGCACGTCGGGAGAACCGGTCTCGCGTAAGCGTACGCGTAATGTCGGTCCGGGCTGCTTCGTCCAACAATACCGCCGAACCAAAGTATGACATGCTGGTAAGCAGTATGACTTATATCGCCCACAACTCACTTGTGTTCTACTCATGCATATAACATCAACACATAAAACCTAGGCTCGGATGCCACTGTTGGGGAACGTAGTAATTTCAAAAAATTTCCTACGCACACGCAAGATCATGGTGATGCATAGCAACAAGAGGGGAGAGTGTGATCTACGTACCCATGTAGACTGACAGCTGAAGCGTTAGCACAACGCGGTTGATGTAGTCGTACGTCTTCACGGCCCGACCGATCAAACACCGAAACTACGGCACCTCCGAGTTCTAGCACACGTTCAGCTCGATGACGATCCCCGGACTCCAATCCAGCAAAGTGTCGGGGAAGAGTTCCGTCAGCACGACGGCGTGGTGATGATCTTGATGTACTACCGTCGCAGGGCTTCGCCTAAGCACCGCTACAATATTATCGAGGACTATGGTCGAAGGGGGCACCGCATACGGTTAAGAATATGATCACATGGATCAACTTGTGTGTCTAGGGGTGCCCCTTGCCCCCGTATATAAAGGATCAAAGGGGGGTGCGGCCGGCCAGGAGGAGGGCGTGCCAGGAGGAGTCCTACTCCCACCGGGAGTAGGATTCCCCCCCCCCTTTCCTAGTTGGAATAGGATTCGGGAGGGGAAAGAGGAGAGAAAGAAGAAAGGGGGGCGCCGCCCCCCTCTCCTTGTCCTATTCGGACTAGGGGGGAGGGGCGCGCGGCCCAGCCCTGGCCACCTCTCCTCTCTTCCACTAAAGCCCACTAAGGCCCATATACCTCCCGGGGGGTTCCGGTAACCTCCCGGTACTCCGGTAAAATCCCGATTTCACCCGGAACACTTCCGATATCCAAATACAGGCTTCCAATATATCAATCTTTATGTCTCGACCATTTCGAGACTCCTCGTCATGTCCATGATCACATCCGGGACTCCGAACAAACTTCGGTACATCAAAATGCATAAACTCATAATATAACTGTCATCGAAACCTTAAGCGTGCAGACCCTACGGGTTCGAGAACAATGTAGACATAACCGAGACATGTCTCCGGTCAATAACCAATAGCGGAACCTGGATGCTCATATTGGCTCCTACATATTCTACGAAGATCTTTTATCGGTCAGACCGCATAACAACATACGTTGTTCCCTTTGTCATCGGTATGTTACTTGCCCGAGATTCGATCGTCGGTATCTCAATACCTAGTTCAATCTCGTTACCGACAAGTCTCTTTACTCGTTCCGTAATACATCATCTCACAACTAACTCATTAGTTGCAATGCTTGCAAGGCTTATGTGATGTGCATTGCCGAGAGGGCCCAAAGATACCTCTCCGACAATCGGAGTGACAAATCCTAATCTCGAAATACGCCAACCCAACATGTACCTTTGGAGACACCTATAGAGCTCCTTTATAATCACCCAGTTATGTTGTGACGTTTGGTAGCACACAAAGTGTTCCTCCGGCAAACGGGAGTTGCATAATCTCATAGTCATAGGAACATGTATAAGTCATGAAGAAAGCAATAGCAACATACTAAACGATCGGGTGCTAAGCTAATGGAATGGGTCATGTCTATCACATCATTCTCCTAATGATGTGATCCCGTTAATCAAATAAAAACTCTTTTGTTTATGGTTAGGAAACATAACCATCTTCGATTAACGAGCTAGTCAAGTAGAGGCATACTAGTGACACTATGTTTGTCTATGTATTCACACATGTATTATGTTTCCGGTTAATATAATTCTAGCATGAATAATAAACTTTTATCATGATATAAGGAAATAAATAATAACTTTATTATTGCCTCTAGGGCATATTTCCTTCAGTACTTAAGGCTCAAAATGATTTGCTCAATGAATTGAATAGTAAGAATAATGATTTTGCTATTAGAGTGGCTACTAGAACTGGTAGAATGACTCAAGAACCTCTGTATCTTGAAGGCCACCCTAAGAGAATTGAGCAAGATTCTCAGAGAAATAATATAGATGCACCTAGTCCTTCTAAAAGGAAGAAAAATAAAAATGATAGGACTTTGCATGCTTCTAGTGAACCTATTGCTGAAACACCTAAGAATCCAAATGATATTTCTATTTCTGATGCTGAAACACAATCTGGTAATGAACCTGAAACTAGTGATAATGTTCATGATGATGCTCAACCTAGCAATGATAATGATATAGAAATTGAACCTGCTGTTGATCTAGATAACCCACAATCAAAGAATCAACGTTATGACAAGAAAGACTTTGTTTCTAGGAAACATGGTAAAGAAAGAGAGCCATGGGTTCAGAAACCCATGCCTTTTCCTCCCAAACCATCCAACAAAAAGGATGATGAGGATTTTGAGCGCTTTTGTAACATCCCAAAATTCTAAATTTTGGAATGTTATAATAAATAGATAGATCTGATTGTTCGTTTGTTTGTTGTGTGGTTGATTGACTGAAAGTGAGTGAATTTGAAACTTTTTGAAAGTTAAATGAGAGGGAATAAAAGGACTTTCCCAAACTTTCATTTTTGCATTTTGATCTCCGTGAATTCAAATACTTTTCAAATACAAAACTCTTGAGTGAAGATGATATGACTTCTTCCATTTAAATAAATGAAAAGGGTTTTTGAAAACATTTGAATTTCACTTGGAAATATTTCCAATTCTGAAACTTTATGCAACTCAATGATTTTCATGAGAGAAGATAAAATGACTTCTTCAAATTATATGAAATATGAGTTGGGAGTTTTAAAAGAATTAAATTCAAAGTTTCGTTGAACTTATTTTCAATTTGGAGTTATTTGGGTTTTATTCAAATTATTTTTCTCCAAAAATAAAATATACGGAAAATAGGGTAACATGAATCCCTACATAAGAAAATTGGAGAGAAATAAATTTGAATTAATTTTGGTATTATTAAAATGATTTTACTGGATTTTATTAGACCAGTAGCACTCTTTGAATTATCTAAATTTGTGTGAATTTTATTTAATGCTAGGAAAAGGTTCATCTTGTAGGAAAACTTTTTCTGAAAAATTTAAATATATTATATGCCTATTTAATAATTTGTTTTCTTTTGCTTTATTATTTTATTGACTGTATTTAAAAAAAAGATCTCCGTCGCCGACTGGGCCGGCCCAAGGACAACCGCAGCCGCGGCCCAACAGCCCATAGCCGCGTCGCCTTCCTCCTCCCGCCGCCGCACGCCACCGGTCGTGTCCGAGCCGGACACGACGCCGCCTTGCCCCCTCCTCCACGCAACGCGCCGCCCCGCCCACCTATATAAGTCGACGCCCCGGGACCTGTTCCTCTTCTCCTTCTCCTCCCCTCAACCTCCGTGCCGCACCGCACTTCCCGCCGCCGCCGCCTGTGCCGCCCGCTGCTGTCGCTGCTCGATGCCCGTCGCCCTTCCCTGCAACCGCCGCTCGCCGCTTCCCCTCGCCGCTCGCCTGCGCCGCCGCCCGCATCTCGCCTCGTCGCCAGAGCCAGCCGCCGTGGTTTTCGACGGAAAAACTGTCCCGAACCGGTAAATAAACCGATTGGTTTTCCCGGTTTTCTTTACGTTTTTTTTCTTCGAGCCCTAGATCTTGTTTGTTTTAGGTTTTATTATACAACGAACATCCGCTGTTTAGTTCTTATAAACGAACGTTCGTAATTTAGTCTTTTTCGTTTGTTGTTAATTCCGGCCAGGGACCTATATGTGATGTTTTTCTTTACAGATTAGTCCCTGTTCTTCAATCTATCACAACTTTTTACCCGTTTATCCAAATCCAACGAATCCAATGCCCACTTCTTCGTTACGATCTCCTCTATCCATTAATCCAACTCAAACACGTTTTTTGAAATTTTAAATTTTGAATTAGATCAGATTTAGATTCAAACTTTGTTTGATCATAACTTGAGTTTCGTAGCTCCGTTTTAGTTGATTCTTTTTGCAAATCGAAGCTCTTGACCTAGACTTTCCGATAAGGCCAAATTCACCTAATTTTGGTACTGTTAGAAATTGTTTTATGTTGCAAGAGGTATTTGCTTGGTTTTGAAGTTTTCCGAATCGTCTTCTTCGACCTTTCTGATCTTCTGAGTGATTGCTTATGTGTGGTTCTATTGCTTGCGTACAATAGATTGACCAGAGTGTGATGAGTAGAACTACCAAGAGTTATGAGTGTGAATCATCTTCATCAACATTGTAGGAAAGTTCACACTTTGATCATATCCCTTTCATACCCAGTTTTTATGCATTAGTTTCACCCGCAAACATTGCATGAGTAGCATTGATAACATGTGGGTATTGGGAAGTAGTTGATGAGGTAGGAACCTATTTCCCTGCATTCAAACCTTGGGATTTACTATTACGTTGCTTATATTGCTATGCTATGCTCGTAGACGTGGATTGGGTTTGAGAGTATTCCTGACAGATGTGAGATTGTTAATTAATGGTTTACTTAAGGTGGCAACTTCAACACACATCTGGGTGGATTGAGGCACCTGGGTATTCCAGCAATTGTCTGTTTAGGCACCTGGGTATTCCAGCAATTTCTTGTTTTTTATGGACCACCACCCAGGCTTAAAGGGATCATGGGATTATTCATACTAGAAACTTCCGTGTGCAGCCACAAGCTACTATGGGCTCTAGCATAGTTGATTAAGTCGTTGAACTCTTACAGTGGTAGACTAGCAGATGTAGGGGAAAGTAGGTGTAACGGTCTACCCGATCGTAAGGTGCTAGCGCTTCTGAAAGACTATGTCTCGGTCATCCGTTTCTCAAACACCATGAAGTGCGAGAATCCCAACGGAGGAGATCGAGTCTTGTGGGGAAAAGTGCGCAAACCTCTGCAGAGTGTATAAACTAATCAAGGTTAGCCGTGTCCTCGGTTATGGACATCTTGAGTATCTAGTACTTGGATTATCATGTGAATCTCATCATGTTACTTTAATTAATTTTGTTGGGTTTTAATGATGATATTTAATTGGGATTGAGAGGGTGTCTACACTCTCAATGTTTAACAACCACCATGATAGTTAAATAAAATTTATTCCTTTGCAGTAGGGAAAAATTGGCTTTACGCAAAAACCTTATAACCATAGAGCTTTTCCACCGGCCAAATATGCATGTAGTGATAGCCAAATATCAGCATTGCTCTACAGTGTGAATTTGCCAGTACATTCAATATACTGACCCTTTGTGGCCGCAACGTCTCATGTTGCAGCAATCTTACAACGAGTAAGTGATACGTTAGGGTTACGATTTCTACACTCAACTTTGTCGTTGGTGTTGATGGGAATCCACAACCTTGTTACTTCCACTATTTTGGATTGAGGTAATAGTATTTTACGTTACTTTGTACATGTGATTTACCTCTGTTATAAATCCTCGAGTAATGTGTGTGTCAGCATACCGATCCAGGGATGACACTTAAGCACAGAGACTTGACCGTCTGAGGTCAGGTCACTACAAGATGGTATCAGAGCACATCTTGACTGTAGGACGTGACCCTAGAAACTGGCAAGCCCATAGGAAAGATTTTCTCTAAAACTTTACTTTTCAAAAAGATCTTTTACCTCTCTTCTCTTCTGAGCTTATTCAAATATCCCCTTTTAGTGAGACCATACCCCCCCCTTTTCCCTTTTGACCACATGAAGATTCGACTAATGAGACCACTCCAAGAAGTACAAGATATCGGACAACCGAGACCATTCGAAATGAAGAGGATTTTACCATACATTATGATAATGGAAACTACAACTGTTGAAGACTGTGAAGACTAGGAGAATTGGAGGCTCCGAAGAATTTCCAGATTTGTGTGACCTAGGAAGGCTACCCTTATGGAACTTGGCATACTATGGAAGTTGTCAATACCCGAGATCAAGGTGTATCGGAGAAAGACCGGAGCATGGAGAGTTAAAAACTCAAAGTTATGTCAAGGAAAACCCTAAGGCAGGAGATATCAACTATGGAGAGATAGCTCATGGAAATGACAAGAGCAGAAACACGGCTATCCATGAGGTTATCGCCCGCTTATGCTATTGTAAGCGTGCTGAGTTAAGTATGCATTTATTTGGAAGGATTGGATGGTAGAAGGCTGATGGAGCACCTATCAGTAAAAGATGAAGTTTTAACCTTAGCTGGTGAATCCCCAGGATTTGGCGCAGAAGTTAAGATGGACTTGCAGGAGGCCTTATTTGACAAGGAAGTATTTCATGAAGAACTCAGGACCCAGAAGTTGAAAGTAGCCAAGCTGGAGGAGCAAAACCTCGAGATACCGGAGATTCGATATGAACTGAAGGACAGTAGGATCATGGTCCATGTCGAGGTTGATGAAACCCAGAATTTTGGAATGCAACTCCAGAAATATTAAAGGATGTCACGAGAGATTTCGGGTCAACAGAGATGATCTAGCAAAAGAATTTTAGAAGGACAAGCATGATCAGAAGAAGCCATCGGAGACATGAACAAGACTTGAAGAGTTTGATGACATCGAAGATTTATTGACCTTTAGAATACCCAACCCCTGTTATATGCTTACGTTAGATGCGACGATTGTGAGCTGTCATTTGTTTGATGATTTTCGACATCCACAATAAAATCTGTCTTTTTAAAACTATTGTTTGCATTGTGTGTATCCCTCTCTATCTCTCTTATCTCATCCCAAACCCTTGGACCTAATAGAGGATGAATGGAGATGAGCTTGTACTTTCTGGACCGATGAGTCAGTTGGAGACAGACCGATGGATTCAGAACATGGAGGATCACATGGAGAATAACCCTATAGTTGGACATGATATGACCCAGCATGCTCTTCAATGTTTTGAAAGAGGTGTTGCTACTTGGTGGAGGATGTACCAAACCATGAAAGGATGGCAAGGAGTAACCACTTGGAAAGAATTTAAGTTGACTCTACAAAGATCTCATCTTGTGTCCCAGAAGTTGAAGCCTTATGGAAAGGATATAAAGAAACCTTGTGCATGCAAGATTTGGGGAGAAATAGGACACACCCACAAAGAACACAAGGATGAATGCCCTAATTGTGAAGGAAGTCACCCAGCTGAAGAATGCCCAACTAGGCAGATTACTTGTTTCTTGTGTGAAGGGACTACCCACTATCCTACTCAGTGTCACGTTTACCCCATGGTATGAAGAACCGTACAGCAGAAGAAAGAAGTAATGAAAGGAGCCCTCATGGAAATTTTAGAAGAAACTTTGATGAATGAAGAGGTGGGGGACACACCCAAAGAAGAACCAATTAAACCATGCACCAAGTCATGCTATTCATGTGGAGAAGAAGGACACATCTCCCAGAATTGTTTGAATGGGGATCTAGTAGTATTCCCGACAGAGGAAGTATAGTATGACCCACAGGAAATAGAAGTCCTAATTGGAATGGAAAAGTCCAGAAAGAGAAGCAGAGTGGATTCCAGGAAGGATCTGAGTCATATCACCTGTTATAGGTGCAAGGAGTCAGGGCACTACCTCCGCAATTGCCCAAAAAGGAAACCTCGAGACTTGTCAGAGGTAATATGTTTTCGTTGTAATGGAGCAGGGCATTTTTCCAGAGAATGCCCTAAGGAGAAGGAGACTTGTGATAATTAGTGATGTCTGTGAGAAGTATAGTAGTAGTAGTGAGAGCATTTTTTTTCTTTTATATTGAGGTGTTGAGTTGAGACATGTAATGGAAAAGCGAGAGATTGTAATCAATTGAGAGTGAATAAAGTTAGCATCGTTGGTACTGATATGGATTTTATGAGTTGTTACTCTATGAAGAAGGATTTTGACCATTTTTTGGATATGATAAATATGGTCTATGGAAGATTTGTACATTTTAAGGGTGGTAGTACCCTGTAAGAACCCTTGACCCCTGGAAAAGATAAGGATACCCCACTGAGTGGATTTTGGAAAAAATGAATACAAGTTTTGTCTCGGTATGTGTGATACCCCAAGAGTATGTGGGATGAAGTTGGAGACCGTCGGTTGTTTGGACCAAATGTGATCAAGGAGTTAGAAGAGAATGTTAAGTTGATTTGAGATAGACTGAAGGTAGCTCAGTCCAGGCAGAAGAGTTATGCAGACTCAAAAACACAAGGAGGTAGTCTATGAAATTGGAAACAGAGCATGTCTTCATGTGTCCCTTCTGCGAGGAGTTAAGCGATTTGGAGTTAAGGGAAAGTTAGCCCCGAGATTTGTAGAACCATACCGAGTTTTGGAGTGTATGGGAGAAGTGGCCAACAAGTTGGAGTCACCCAAAGGACTGTCAGGAGTTCATGATGTGTTTCACGTTTCCCAGTGGAAGAAGTGCCATGCAGAGATGGCCAACATTACCCTGTGAGAACGCTTGACCCTGGAAAGGATAATGATGTTCCATGAAGTTGAATATGGACTTCATAATAATAAGTTTTTATCTCAGTATGTGGGATATCCCACAAGGATGAAGGGATAAATTACTATTGGATATAAAGGAGGTATGATGTCAGAAATATGGAGCAATTGAAACCCCATGATGAGTTTGAGTAATCACGTATTAGTTGGTGCCAAAAGAAGGAAGAAGAGATAGTACAATGGGATGGATTTAAGAATACTAGGAAGTTGGAAGTTAGAGTAATGATCAGTTGCCCGATGATAAGTTCAAGGACTACAAGTGATGAGATGGGCCATAACCCACAGGCCCCAAGACCTGCCAAGAGGCAAGCACACTCCTGCTGAAGGAAAAACCCTGGAAGGAGTTACGACTTTATCAATCGACGATCTTATAGGAGTTACGCGAAACCTGAGGGTTGTGAAGGAACGATAGATGTTTGTTTGGCTTGCAGAATCAATGGATTTTTCCGAACCCAGTTCATCGACAAGAGAAATTCTGCAATGCTTGTGAGGATGACCGAGTGTTAGAATGCGAGATTCGCTAAACCGTATACAGGGTAATGATTTGGGTGCGGGATGGAGTGATCACCATACCGACTTACTCTTATTATTCGCCTTGCTATATGGGATGGTAAATCTGAGTGACTTACCTATAGTAGAGAGACAACGGTATTAAACCTTGTTTGAACCTTAGAATGGTATAGCAATTTTCCCTGGTACAAGGCAGCTTTTGCCAACCATAGGTTATACGGTGAGGTTCAGCCCAGACTCATTTCCTGCAGGAGAAACCATAAATCATTGACCACCATGAGATATCGATAGTTTTTCAGTATTGGCGCCAGACCCGTCAGCTAAGAAGACCCAGTCTCGGAATAACCTTACCAGGATGAAAGTACAGAAGAATTGTGGTAAAGGTTATGCCACTACCGGAAGAGCTAGAGGAGGAATTATCCTAAAGATCTGAGAAGACCGGCCCTGTCAAGAATAAGGATGGAGTATATGAGTATTGATGGGACCGTAACGATGTTTCAAAGGGTGGTAGCGCCCCAGACCCCGGTGATGATTGATGGATTTTGAGGAGACCCCCAAACCCTAACCTTTTTCTTGCTAACCTCTCCGAATCTCGAGGATGAGATTCATTTTAAGGGTGGTAGGTTTGCAACATCCCAAAATTCTAAATTTTGGAATGTTATAATAAATAGATAGATCTGATTGTTTGTTTGTTTGTTGTGTGGTTGATTGACTGAAAGTGAGTGAATTTGAAACTTTTTGAAAGTTAAATGAGAGGGAATAAAAGGACTTTCCCAAACTTTCATTTTTGCATTTTGATCTTCGTGAATTCAAATACTTTTCAAATACAAAACTCTTGAGTGAAGATGATATGACTTCTTCCATTTAAATAAATGAAAAGGGTTTTTGAAAATATTTGAATTTCACTTGGAAATATTTCCAATTCTGAAACTTTATGCAACTCAATGATTTTCACGAGAGAAGATAAAATGACTTCTTCAAATTATATGAAATATGAGTTGGGAGTTTTAAAAGAATTAAATTCAAAGTTTCGTTGAACTTATTTTCAATTTGGAGTTATTTGCGTTTTATTCAAATTATTTTTCTCCAAAAATAAAATATACGAAAAATAGGGTAACATATGAATCCCTACATAAGAAAATTGGAGAGAAATAAATTTGAATTAATTTTGGTATTATTAAAATGATTTTACTGGATTTTATTAGACCAGTAGCACTCTTTGAATTATCTAAATTTGTGTGAATTTTATTTAATGCTAGGAAAATGTTCATCTTGTAGGAAAACTTTTTCTGAAAATTTAAATATATTATATGCCTATTTAATAATTTATTTTCTTTTGCTTTATTATTTTATTGACTGTATTTTTTAAAAAAAAAAGAGATCTCCGCCGCCGACTGGGCCGTCCCAAGGCCAACCGCAGCCACGGCCCAGCAGCCCATAGCCGCGTCGCCTTCCTCCTCCCGCAGCTCTCCCGCCGCCGCACGCTGCCGGTCGTGTCCGAGCCGGACACGACGCCGCCTTGCCCCCTCCTCCACGCAACGCGCCGCCCCGCCCACCTATATAAGTCGACGCCCCGGGACCTGTTCCTCTTCTCCTTCTCCTCCCCTCAACCTCCGTGCCGCGCCGCACTTCCCGTCGCCGCCGCCTGTGCCGCCCGCTGTTGTCGCTGCTCGTTGCCCGTCGCCCTTCGCTACAACCGCCGCTCGCCTCTTCCCCTCGCCGCTCGCATGCGCCGCCGCCCGCGTCTCGCCTCGTCGCCGGAGCCAGCCGCCGCCATGGTTTTCGACGGAAAAACCGTCCCGAACCGGTAAATAAACCGATTGGTTTTCCCGGTTTTCTTTACGTTTTTTTCTTTGAGCCCTAGATCTGGTTTGTTTTAGGTCTTATTATACAACGAACGTCCGCTGTTTAGTTCTTATAAACGAATGTTCGTAATTTAGTCCTTTTCTTTTTCTATTAATTCCAGCTAGGGACCTATATGTGATGTTTTTCTTTACAGATTAGTCCATGTTCTTCAATCTATCACAACTTTTTACCCGTTTATCCAAATCCAACTAAACCAACGCCCACTTCTTCGTTACGATCTCCTCTATCCATTAATCCAACTCAAACATGTTTTTTGAAATTTTAAAATTTGAATTAGATTAGATTTAGATTCAAACTTCGTTTGATCATAACTTGAGTTTCGTAGCTCCGTTTTAGTTGATTCTTTTTGCAAATCGAAGCTCTTGACCTAGACTTTCTGATAAGGACAAATTCACCTAATTTTGGTACTGTTAGAAATTGTTTTATGTTGCAAGAGTTATTTTCTTGGTTTTGAAGTTTTCTGAATCGTCTTCTTCGACCTTTCTGATCTTTTGAGTGATTGCTTATGTGTGGTTCTATTGCTTGCATACAATAGATTGACCGGAGTGTGACGAGTAGAACTACCAAGAGTTATGAGTGCGAATCATCTTCATCAACATTGCAGGCAAGTTCACACTTTGATCATATCCCTTTCATACCCAGTTTTTATGCATTAGTTTCACCCGCAAACATTGCATGAGTAGGATTGATAACATGTGGGTATTGGGAAGTAGTTGATGAGGTAGGAACCTATTGCCTTGCATTCAAACCTTGGGAGTTACTATTATGTTGCTTATATTGCTATGCTATGCTCGTAGATGTGGATTTGGTTTGAGAGTATTCATGACAGATGTGAGATTGTTAATTAATGGTTTACTTAAGGTGGCAACTTTAACACACATCTGGGTGGATTGAGGCACCTGGGTATTCCAGCGATTGCATGTTTAGGCACCTGGGTATTCCAGTGATTGCTTATTTTTTTATGGACCGCCACCCAGGCTCAAAGGGATCATGAGACTATTCATACTAGAAACTTCCGTGTGCAGCCACAAGCTACTATGGGCTCTAGCATAGTTGATTAAGTCATGCGAACTCTTATAGTGGTAGACTAGCAGATGTAGGGGAAAGTAGGTGTAACGGTCTACCCGATCGTAAGGTGCTAGCACTTCTGAAAGACTATGTCTCGGTCATCCGTTTCTCAAACACCATGAAGTGCGAGAATCCCAACGGAGGAGATCGAGTCTTGTGGGGAAAAGTGCGTAGACCTCTCCAGAGTGTATAAACTAATCATGGTTAGCCGTGTCCCCGGTTATGGACATCTTGAGTATCTAGTACTTGGATTATCATGTGAATCTCATCATGTTACTTTAATTAATTTTGTTGGGTTTTAACGATGATATTTAGTTGGGATTGAGAGGGTGTCTACACTCTCAATGTTTAACAACCACCATGATAGTTAAATAAAATTTATTCCTTTGCAGTAGGGAAAAATTGGCTTTATGCGAAAACCTTATAACCATAGAGCTTTTCCACCAGCCAAATATGCATGTAGTGATAGCCAAATATCAGCATTGCTCTACAGTGTGAATTTGCCAGTACATTCAATGTACTGACCCTTTATGACTGCAACGTCTCATGTTGCAGGAATCTTACGATGAGTAAGTGATATGTTAGGGTTATGATTTCTACACTCAACTTTGCCCTTGGTGTTGATGGGAATCCACAACCTTGTTACTTCCACTATTTTGGATTGAGGTAATAGTATTTTACGTTACTTTATACATGTGATTTACCTCTGTTATAAATCCTCGAGTACTGTGTGTGTCAGCATACCGATCCGGGGATGACACTTAAGCACAGAGACTTGATTGTCTGAGGTCGGGTCGCTACAGCTTTGCTGAAATGATTAGACCTATCTTTTTGCGTATGCGATTAACTGATATGGTCAAAATGAATCCTTATGCTAAGTATATGAAAGAAATTGTCACTAATAAAAGAAAGATACCGGAATCTGAAATTTCCACCATGCTTTCTAATTATACTTTTAAAGGTGGAATACCTAAGAAGTTAGGAGATCCAGGAGTACCCACTATACCATGCTCCATTAAAAGAAACTATGTTAAAACTGCTTTATGTGATCTTGGAGCCGGTGTTAGTGTTATGCCTCTCTCTTTATATCGTAGACTTGATTTGAATAAGTTGACACCTACTGAAATATCTTTGCAAATGGTTGATAAATCAACTGCTATACCTGTCGGTATTTGTGAGGATGTGCCTGTTGTAGTTGCAAAAGTTACTATTTTAACGGACTTTGTTATTCTTGATATTCCCGAGGACGATAGTATGTCTATTATTCTTGGAAGACCCTTTTTGAATACAATAGGGGCTGTTATTGATTGCAACAAAGGCAATGTCACTTTTCATGTTAATGGTAATGAGCATACGGTACACTTTCCGAGGAAACAACCTCAAGTTCATAGTATCAACTCTATTGGAAAAATCCCATCGATTATATTTGGAGGTTTTGAATTTCCTCTTCCTACTGTCAAGAAGAAATATGATATTCTTATTATTGGGGATGTGCATATCCCCGTTGAGTTAACATAGTGTTATTCGAAATTTCTCCGGTTCCATGTTATTCGGAATGAGTTTGTTAACAAGACCTGATCAACCTTGTTAGTGGATTCCTTTTGATGAGCATGAGATGGATGAAACTAGAAGGCACAACCTTCTGTACCCTCCTTTTACTTTCTGTTATTTATATTAAATAAGATAAAAATAGTATTTTTTTTGTCTGTTATCTGATTATCCGTGCAATATAAAAATACCCCGAAAATAGAAGTTCTCCAAATGCCCTGAAATTTAAATAAGATTTTTTTCTGGAAAATTTGAGAATATTTGGCACTGAGAACACAGCAGGGGGGTCATCCACCTGGCCACGAGGGTGGAGGGCGCGCCCCCTGCCTCGTGGGCCCACGGTGGCCCTCCTCCACTTATCATTTCACCCACACACTCCTTCTTCCTCCCACAAACACGAATATCCAACTCAAGCACGAGTTCTAGCTCATCTTGCTGCCATTTTCGGTCTCCTTGCTCAAAGCACCTCTCACAAAACTGCTCTGGGATATTGTTCCTTGGTATGTGACTCCTCCATGGGTCCAATTAGTTTTTGTTCTAGTGATTTATTCATTGCAAATTTTTGTTGCTTAGGTGACCCTGTTCTTGAGCTTGAATGTCAAATTTATATGGTCAAAAGTAGTTTTGATGCATGATATAGGCCCTAGGCACTTGTAGGAGTAGTTGCTATCGATATTATTGAGTTTGGTTTACTTTTATTTTGAAGTTACTAAAAATTTCAGAATTTTTCAGAAAATAATGAAGAGACTTTTGAGGGGCTCATCGAGCCGAAGCTCGAAGGAAAAGGCATAGAAGCCCAAGTATAATTTGCCTCGCACCGCGGAGGTTCGGTCGTGTGAATGGCCTTCCAATGATTTCTTGAGAGCAGCCGGGATTTATGAAGATTTTTATGAATTGGCTAAGAATGCAGGCCTCACCGCTTTCCTCCACGACCAACGCGATCAGTATCTCTTACTCACAAATATCTTTGTGCAAAACTTTCATTTCCACTCTAGGAGCTCACCACCTATGGTGGAGTTTTATTTATATGATGAGCATAAGGAGATGTCACTTTATGATTTTTGTCGGGTTTGTTTGGTCCCTTTCGAGGGCAGAACAGAGGAACCACATCGCAGCGATGTGGATGGGTTTATTGATATCATCACTGTAGGGGAAACGAGGAAGGTTTCCGATGCACGAATCACTAGCATACATTTTCCTGTTTTACGCTATTTTGCATTATTTGCTAGTCGTTGCTTAATTGGTCGTGGAAACTGTGGAAACCTTAGTGTTCCTGATATTATTATTTTGCTCCATGGTTTATTCAGTGATAACTCTATTAGTATGGGCGGCATTATTGCTAAACGGTTAAGTCTGAACCATACAAAGGGCCCCATCTTTGGAGGCATCTATGCCTCACGCCCAGCTGCACATTTTAATATACCTATTAGGCATTATGAGAAGGAAGAAAAAGTGATGCCTCGTGTTTATTTGGATTATAAGAGTATGGTAGCACATGATTTTATTGTTAATAATAGGGAAGAGAGCTTAAATACAAATTGTTCTTTGATAAACATCATCCTGAGACTATTACCCTGCCTGCTCCTTCCTTGTTTGATTTATCTGCAGGCCAGTACCTTGTTCTGTTAGAGGCTATTCACGCCTATCGGAACCCTACATCAGCCATAGAACCAGAGCCGGAACCACAAGTTGATCCTCCACGACAGTCTAATTACCAGTGGGATCCGGAGATGATTGCCAACCAGTGGCAATCGGAGTCTTCTTCTTCGCAGTACGACCCTAACTATTATTATGGATATCCGCCAGGCCAGCCGTGGCCATAGACCAACTTAGGCCAAAAGCCTAAGCTTGGGGGAGTACGTATTTCTCACCGACATTACATTTATGTTCACACACTCATTGCCAGATGTCGGTGCTCATACTTTTTCATTGTATCATCCATGCTAGTTTATTTCCCTTTTTATGCTTTCTTCTTGTGTGTTTAATAAACCTTAAGAAAAAACAAAAAAATAGTTGTAGCTTTTAATTAGTTTACTTTCCCTGCTTGTAGTAGTAATTAAAAAGAAAACCCGAAAAGATTTCGTGTTCTTCTTTTGCTTGTTGGGAGCTTTCCCGTGTAAATAGTTTTATTTCTTTTCTTTTCTTTGGGGGTCGGTAGGAGAAGACCATAATTAAAATGTTGAAGTGGCTCTTATATGCATTATTGTTGATCTGACAAAAGAGCCCATATTGCCTTGTCTTCTCCTGTTTATTGAATTCTTGCAGATTCCAGCTTAGTCCAATGCATGTGCACTATTATTATTATCCACATCGTTCGGTCGTGCAAGTGAAAGGCAATAATGATGATTACATGACGAACTTATTGAGATGAGAAAAGCTGGTATGAACTGGACCTCTGTTGTTTTTGTAAATATGATTAGTCCATCGTTCCTGATTTAGCCTATTATGAATAAACATGTTTGCAATGACAACTAGAGATCATAGTTCTTGTGCCATGCTTGATTAGCTAGGAGCTTATAATGGTTTACCTTGCGTGCCAACGTGCTGATAGGGTGGTATCCTCCTCTGAATGATTTAAGTGACTTGACTTGGCGCATGTTCACGGATGTAGTTGAAACAAAATCAACATATCCTTCACGATATTTATGTTCATGGTGGATTATATCCTACTCATGCTTGCATTCGGTGTTGATTAATTTTAATGCATGTTCATGACTGTTGTCGCTCTCTAGCTGGTCGCTTCCCAGTCTTTTGCTAGCCTTCACATGTACTAAGCGGGAATACTGTTTGTGCATCCAACTCCATAAACCCCAAAGTTATTCCATATGAGTCCACCATACCTACCTATATACGGTATCTACCTGCCGTTCCAAGTAAATTTGTATGTGCCAAACTCTAAACCTTCAAATAAATATCTTGTTTTGTATGCTCGAATAGCTCATGTATCAACTAGGGTTGTCCGTATCTTCCATGTTAGGCGGGTTATTAACAAGAGGAGTGGACTCCGCTCCTCACTCACGAGAAAATGGCTGGTCACCGGGATGCCTAGTCCCATGCTTTATGCAAATCAAATCAAGATAATAGCAAACAAAACTCCCCCTGGGACTCTTGTTAGTTGGAGGCACTCGTTGTTTCGAGCAAGCCATGGATTGATGCTTGTTGGTGGAAGGGGAGTATAAACTTTACCATTCTGTTTGGGAACCGCCTATAATGTGTGTAGCATGGAAGATATTGCCATCTCTTGGTTGTTATGTTGACAATGAAAGTATACCGCTCAAAATATTATTCACCTCTATTTCAAAACCGAGCCCTGGCACCTCTACAAATCCCTGCTTCCCTCTACGAACGGCCTATCTATTTACTTTCATGTTGAGTCATCATCCTCTTATTAAAAAGCACCAGTTGGAGAGCACCGCTGTTATTTGCATTCATTATTGTTAGTTTGCATTGAGTATGACTTGACTAGATCTCTTTTACCATGAATTACAATGTCTAGTCAGTCCTTGATCTTTAAAGGTGCTCTGCATTTATGTTTTGCGGTCTCGGAAAGGGCTAGCGAGATACCATCTTGTTATATCATATTATGATTGTTTTGAGAAAGTGTTGTCATCCGAGATTTATTATTATTGCTCGCTAGTTGATTATGCCATTGATATGAGTAAACTTGAGACCTAAGCGTTATTGTGAATGTGGTTAGTCATAATCTTTGCTGAAAACTTGAATGTTGGCTTTACATATTTACAACAACAAGAGCAAACAGAGTTTGTAAAAGTTTTTCTTTATCACTTTCAGTTTATCAATTGAATTGCTTGAGGACAAGAAAGGGTTTAAGCTTGGGGGAGTTGATACGTCTCCGTCGTATCTACTTTTCCAAACACTTTTGCCCTTGTTTTGGACTCTAACTTCCATGATTTGAATGGAACTAACCCGGACTGACGCTGTTTTCAGCAGAATTACCATGGTGTTATTTATGTGCAGAAACAAAATTTCTCGGAATGACCTGAAACTTCACGAAACAACTTTTCGGAAATAATAAAAAATCCTTGCAAAAGATGAAGGCCAGGGGGGCCACCACCTGTCCATGAGGGTGGGGGCGCGCCTGCCCCCCTAGGGCGCGCCCCCCTACCTCGTGGGCCCCCTGGAGCTTCCCCGACCTCAACTCCAACTCTATATATTTGGTTTCAGGGAGAAAAAAATCAGAGAGAAGAATTCATCACGTTTTACGATACG
The DNA here is from genome assembly GCF_003073215.2 of Triticum urartu. Taxonomy (NCBI): domain Eukaryota; kingdom Viridiplantae; phylum Streptophyta; class Magnoliopsida; order Poales; family Poaceae; genus Triticum; species Triticum urartu. Next base: position 333,169,530 of record NC_053022.1, read on the forward strand.
GAGCCGCCGCCAAGCCCTAAAACCTCTCGGGAGGGCTGATCTGGAGTCCGTTCGGGGCTCCGGAGAGGGGAATCCGTCGCCATCGTCATCATCAACCATCCTCCATCACCAATTTCATGATGCTCACCGCCGTGCGTGAGTAATTCCATCGTAAGCTTGCTGGACGGTGATGGGTTGGATGGGATCTATCATGTAATCGAGTTAGTTTTGTTAGGGTTTGATCCCTAGTATCCACTATGTTCTGAGATTGATGTTGCTATGACTTTGCTATGCTTAATGCTTGTCACTAGGGCCCGAGTGCCATGATTTCAGATCTGAACCTATTATGTTTTCATCAATATATGAGAGTTCTTGATCCTATCTTGCAAGTCTATAGTCACCTATTATGTGTTATGATCCGTTAACCCCGAAGTGACAATAATCGGGATACTTACCGGTGATGACCATAGTTTGAGGAGTTCATGTATTCATTATGTGCTAATGCTTTGTTCCGGTACTCTATTAAAAGGAGGCTTTAATATCCCTTAGTTTCCGTTAGGACCCCGCTGCCACGGGAGGGTAGAACAAAATATGCCATGCAAGTTCTTTTCCATAAGCATGTATGACTATATTCAGAATACATGCCTACATTACATTGATGAACTGGAGCTGGTTCTGTGTCACCCTAGGTTATGATTGTTACATGATGAACTGCATCCGGCATAATTCTCCATCACCGATCTGTTGCCTACAAGCTTTCCATATATTGTTCTTCGCTCATTTACTTTTCCGTTGCTATTGCTATCATCACTACAAAATACCAAAAACATTACTTTTGCTACCGTTACCACTACTATCATATTACTTTGCTACTAAATACTTTGCTGCGGATATTAAGTTTCCAGGTGTGGTTGAATTGACAACTCAGCTGCTAATACTTGAGAATATTCTTTGGCTCCCCTTGTGTCGAATCAATAAATTTGGGTTGAATACTTTACCCTCGAAAACTGTTGCGATCCCCTATACTTGTGGGTTATCAATGAACTAATGAACAATTAATATATATATATATATATATTATGAATTCCATTTTCTATCTATTTGTGTATACTAATTTGAATCTAGCTGTTATCATCCACATATACAGAATGGAAAGCGTATACACACACATTGAAACAGAACATATAAAAACGGAAAACAGAGTACACACATTGAAACAGAGCAATACTATAATTGCTTTGAATACATAGCTATCCACGTCGAAACGACTCAACAAAATAAAACGCGTCCATGAGACCATGACCAACAGCCCTTGCCTACGGTAGCTCTTGGCTCTGCCTGAACTCATGTAGGCGTTCGTCCAAGCGGTCAACACGCTCGCGGTACATCTGGAGCGCGATCTCGAGCTCCAAGTTGGCTATTTCATTAGAGATCACCAGCTCAAGGATGCGACGACCATGTTCCTCTACTGCACCCAGGTGGAGACCTGGGCCAAGGAGGCTGTCGAGCCTACCGACCAGCGCGTTCGCATCGAGCTGGCCGCGGACAAGGTGAACGGCATGACCCATGCGAACTGCGCAGCGGGCATCCGGTGCAAGTACGGCGCGTCCGGCCTCTGGTGCAAGTACGGCATAGAGGGCCTCTGCCCACTCCTGGCGAGGAATGGGGGTACTGATGGGACGTGTACCCAGCTGTGATGCCCTGTCAACAGCAAGAAAGCGCCGATGGATCCATTCTTGCTATGCGGCACGCCGCGCCTCTCGCTCTGTGGTCCTCCAACGGTCTCGCCATGCGGTGAGCCGCAGCCTATCGGCACGGACACGCCTAGCTTGCTCTGCGGCGCGCCATCGATCATGTTGTGCGGCGAGCTGCAGCCTGTCGGAGCTGACATGCCTATCTTGATCCACGGTGCTGAAGCACCATGCGCCAAGGGTCTGCTCAACCCTGGCGATGACGCGCATCACGGCGTCGTCCATCGCGTTGCCGGGGAGTGCCTCGGCCTCGACAGGCTGTGGTGCCTGCTCGTTTTCCTTGTCGACGAGGTTGATGGCAGAGGCAGCGCTTCGGTGGGTTGGCATGCTTGGAAAAGGTGGATGCGCTACATGCTGCGCTCGTTGCCTCCGTGCGTCGCGCGCCGCCTAGGTTTATGCGCAATATCGCTGGGTGGCGGGAAACGAATGAAGAAATGACGGGAAACAGTGGCATGTTCATAAAATGCCATCAATTAATGGAAACTTAGCATAGAAGGAACATCGAGCTAGCACAAGAAGTAGATGATAATCAGATGATTGTTTATCCTAGTTAATTATGCATGTAATAGTTTACTTTGGTGTGTGGAAATGTCATGTGTGTATTAGCCACCTATGTAATTGGATGTTTGCAACGCATTACACACATCTTGTTTATGTGAAACATTTCTGTTCTCTGGGCTGAACACAAACAGCTTATCGAAATGAACTGTATGCCCTCCATTGCACACACCTTGATCTGGTTGAACCGTTTATGTTGCGTTGCCTAATCGAAAACAGTTCATCCGAGTGAACCGTATGCCGTATATCACACACACCTTGATCTGGCTGACCGTTTCTTTTGTGTTGTCTAATCACAAACAGTTCATCCGAGTGAACTGTATGCTATATATCGCACACACCTTCATCTGGTTGCCCGTTTCTTTTGTTCCTCCTCATCGCAAACAGTTCATTAAACAAGACCGTATGCCCGGCATCGCACACACAACTAAAATCTGAATCGTGTTTGATGCATCCGTGATCTCAAACGTTTTGCACCTTCTTTGATTGGTTTTTTACACCACCGTTTGCGATTATTGCATCGCACACAGTTTCATTGAAGGGTCTCTGATCGTAGTGTCGCATTATCAGCATCCTGCAATAGTGTATGTTTTTATCCATGAAAGTTATTTGAGTCTTTTGATCTCTTATATGCATGATTACTTATAGCCTCGTGTTTTTCTTTGAATCTTTGGTTTAGTTAGGCCGACTAGATCAATTTTTCTTGCCATGGGAAGACGTGCTTTGTGATGGGTTCGATCTTACGGTGCTCGATCCCAGTGACAGAAGGGGAAACGACACGTATGTATCGTTGCTATTAAGGATAACAAGATGGGGTCTATTCCTATATGAGTAGATCTTGTCTACATCATGTCATCGTTCTTATTGCATTACTCCGTTTCTCCATGAACTTAATACACTAGGTGCATGCTGGATAGCGGTCCATGTGTGGAGTAATAGTAGTAGATGCAGGCAGGAGTCGGTCTACTAATCTTGGACATGATACCTATATTATGATCATTGCCTGTATATCATCATAATTATTTGAAGTTCTATCAATTGCCCAACAGTAATATATTTACCCATCGTATGTTATTTTTATCGAGAGAAACCACTAGTGAAATCTACGGCCCCCGGGTCTCTTCTTTATTATATTGGCCTTCGAGATTTACTTTTACTTGCTTTTATTTTTAGATCTATTGATCCAAAAACCCAAAAATACCTTGCTTCTATTTTTATTTATTTACTTTATCTCGCATTCCCGCGAGATCTATTTATCCAATCTACTACAAATTTTACCTATCTTATACCCGAGAGGGATTGACAACCCCTCTTTTACGTCGGGTTGCAAGTATTTGTTCTTTATGTGCAGATGTCGTTCACGTAGTGTTGCGTAGTTCTCCTACTGGTTCGATAACCTTGTTCTCATCACTGAGGGAAATACCTACCGTAGTTGTGCTGCACCATCCCTTCCTCTTTGGGAAAATACCGACATAGTTCAAGCCGCATCATCCGGCACCCTGCCGGAGGGGAAAATCATCAACAGAGGCCTTGTTCATCATCCCATAGTCCACCATGATGAGGAAGGAGTAGTTCACCCTTGGGCTGAGTGTATGTACTAGTAGCTATGTGTTTGATCTCCCTCTCTCCTGTTCTCGATTTGGCACGATCTTGACATACCGCGAGCTTTGTTAATATATTTGGATCTTATGGTGTTCTTCTCTCTCTACCTTCTTGTGATGAATTGAGTCTTTCTCTTTGAGGTTTCGTTATGTTGGATTGAATATTGGATTTGAGAACACTTGATGTATGTCTTGCATATGGATACCCGTGATGACAATGGGGTATTATATTGATTCACTTGATGTATATTTTGGCACTCAACTCGTGGATTCCTGAGGTGACATTGTGGTAATCTATGCATAGGGGTTAATGCATGTTTTCCTCCTACGTTCTCCGATAGAAACTTTGGAGTGATTCTTTGTTGCAAGTTGAGGGATTGTTATATGATCCAATTACGTTATCATTGTTGAGAGATCTTGCACTAGTAAAAGTATGAACCATAGGCCTTGATTTCAAGCATTGCAATACCATTTTTGCTCATTTTTGTTACTAGTTACCTTACTGTTTTATATTTTCAGATTATAAAAACCTATATCTGCTATCCATATTACACCTGCATCACCATCTCTTCGCGGAACTAGTGCACCTATACAATTTACCATTGTATTGGGTGTGTTGGGGACACAAGAGATTTCTTGTATTTGGTTGCAGGGTTGTTTAAGAGAGACCATCTTCATCCTACGCCTCCCACGGATTGATAAACATTAGGTCATCCACTTGAGGGAAATTTGCTACTGTCCTATAAAACTCTGCGCTTGGAGGCCCAACACGAATCTACAAGAAGAAAGGTTGCGTAGTAGACATCACGGGCCCGATCTAGACCCTCGCGAGCTGCGGCTAGGGCGGATGGTAGTGCTGGGATGGAGGGAGGCTCGGGCCCCTACTGTGCATCCTAGAGGGGCCCTTGATGCATTCCCTTGCTTGGCGCCGTGGTGGTGCCGGCTGGTGTTTCCGCTGACGGGCTGCGGATCTAGCAGCTCGTCTTGCGAGTTGGGGTGGGGTGGCGGCCCTCCCTCCCTGCTCAGGATTCGTCTCTGGTTGTGCAGCATGAGACGACCACGCGATGGAGGTCTTTGGTTGCCGGGGCGGCGGCCCCGGATTTGGTGGTGGCAACTTCAGCCAAGGGGCGGTGCGTGCGTGGACATGGCAGATCGAGGGATTTCGCATTCAGTTGGAGTCAGACGGCGGGCTCGGTGCTCTAGAAGGTTTGGTGGGCGGCGGTTTGTGGCCGGCCGGTTCGGGTAGTTGGTGGTCGAGCTTCACAGGGAGAGATCCTATCTCTAGCCTTTTGTCGGATGCGGCGATGGTGATGCCCACGGGCGCCGCACTCTTTCTTGGAAGCGTCGCTGCAGTGTGTTGCTTCTTCCCTCTCCCCGCGGCCTTGGCTCTGGGGAGAAACCTCAGATCCGCAGGATCAGGCAATGAAGGCACCTTCACGTTTTCTTCCTCCTTGGGGGCATCGTCTCGGAGCCGGCTACATCCGGAGACCGGTTGTTGGCAGCATCTTCGCCACGTTGGTTGGAGGCATCGTCGCCGCGTGGTTTGCTAAGGAGGCTGTTTCGGGGCGATGATTTCTGCTTGGCAACGATCATGGCGTCGAGAGGAGCTTGGGTTGCGGATCGGGCTTTGGTAGTCGGATCTTTCCGGCGTGTCCGAGGTGCTCTTCCGAGGGTTGCCTGGTTGCTGTAAAGTCGGAGGTGCGATGGAGCGAGTCCAGGTGGTGATGATGACAGACGCTCGGTGGTCGTTGCGGTGGGCGCGGTCGGCGCAAGCCCTGCATATTTCCCTCGCGATGCTCATCGTCAAAGTCGGAGTTGTCGGTTGTTTGTGCGTGTGTCCATCTGTTGGCATGTGCCGTCATGGCTTGTGCATCTGTTCTGCAACTCTGTGTTCCATGTCGGTGGCCAGGTTGGCCCGTAGTGCCCATTTTGTGAGCTAGATTGTATCGGTTTTAGCCTGGTTTTCCATCAATTTAACCCGCCAATTCTCACTCTTCTTAATCAATGCAAATGATAAGTCTTTTGTCTCATTTCAAAAAAAAGAGAGAAAACCCGACTATGTGAACTAGATGCATGGAAAAGAGAAGACCCGGCTCACTCTCATATTATAAAACTTCACACCTTAAACCCCCTCGATCAATTAATGAAAAAATAGCAAAGTAGAATTAACTCCATCGTACTATATCTGGCTTGTACATGAAAAAGAGTTGTAGGGTTTGGTGGCCCAAAATTGACTTGGCTTCGCCAAAAGGCCTCATATCCGAAGCCCGCCTCACTTTCATATTATGAAACTTCATGCCTTAGAACCCCCTCGAATGAATGGAAAAAAATAGATGAATAATTCACAGGCCTTCTTTGGTGTGCGATGATCTAACAAAACCCTTAAATTCCATCGATCAATTAACAAGAAAATAGCGGATTGATTTTTTCACACGCGGCGAAACTCAGAACCTAAATGTTCCTTCTTGGCCTACACACAGGATTTTGCTAGCACATATAATTCTCATTAAATTTAAATGTGCGCTATTTTTTTCTCTATTACAACGCACGGGCATATGTGCTACTCGTTTGTAAATCACATATAACGTGTCCTATCGCTTGTGCGTGCATGATAAGGCGTGTCGTGCATGAGTATGTACGAAGTGCATAGATACGCCCCAATGAAATCTCCTTTCTGTTCGCTGCATCGGTATCGGTATATGAACCCGGACAACACCACCGGCCACCGGGAAACATAAGATCCAAGAAAGGCGAACATGCCATTGACCAGGCCACGGCGCCGGCGCAAATGTGTCGACTGCTCCTTTGCCGTCCAACGCACACCTGCCCTTCTCAGACAAAAAACGACCTGACCACCGTTAGCACACTATCCACTTTTAGCAACTCGTCGATCAAGCCTGGCCATTGCGATCGATCACGACGAGGGCGTTGGAATGAGGGGCGGAGGAGGGGCCGGCGATAAGCAGCCGGCCAACGGCATGCATGGCGGCGCCGGCGGTGCCTCAGCCGGCAAGCCCAGGTCTTATTTCCTCTACGGCATCCTCCTCTACGCCGTCCTACCCGTGTTGTTCCTGTACATGGTCGTCGCCGCGATCTCGCCTATCTACAACCCGCGGTGCTCGCCGGAGGGCGCCGGCGCCATGGTGCATTTCGTGGTGGCCAACCCGAATGCGTCCTCGTCAAACACTTCGATGAGGCCGCCGATGGTGTCGGCGGACGATGCGCCCACCGGGCTGCGGCACATCGTGTTTGGCATCGGCGCCTCGTCGGCGCTGTGGGAGAGCCGTAAGGAGTACATCAAGCTGTGGTGGCGGCCGGGGAGGATGCGAGGTTTCGTGTGGATGGACAAGCCCGTGGAGGAGTTCTACTCCAAGAGCTCGCGCACGGGGCTCCCGGCGATCATGGTGAGCTCGGACACGTCCAAGTTCCCGTACACGCACGGGGCCGGCAGCCGGTCGGCGCTGCGGATCTCCCGCATCGTCTCCGAGAGCTACCGCCTGGGCCTCCCGGGGGTCCGGTGGTTCGTGATGGGCGACGACGACACGGTGTTCCTCCCGGAGAACCTGGTGCACGTGCTGTCCCGGTACGACCACACGCAGCCGTACTACATCGGGTCGCCGTCGGAGAGCCACATCCAGAACCTCATCTTCTCCTACGGCATGGCGTTCGGCGGCGGCGGGTTCGCCATCAGCCGCGCGCTGGCGGAGGAGCTGGCCAAGATGCAGGACGGGTGCCTGCACCGGTACCCGGCGCTGTACGGCAGCGACGACCGCATCCACGCGTGCATGTCGGAGCTTGGCGTGCCCCTGACGCGCCACCCGGGGTTCCACCAGTGCGACCTGTGGGGCGACGTGCTGGGCCTCCTGGGCGCGCACCCCGTGGCGCCGCTGGTGACGCTGCACCACCTCGACTTCCTGGAGCCGGTGTTCCCGACGACGCCGTCGCGGGCCGGGGCGCTGCGGAAGCTGTACGACGGGCCCGTGCAGCTCGACTCGGCGGCGGTGGCCCAGCAGTCGGTGTGCTACGACGGGGAGCACCAGTGGACGGTGTCGGTGTCGTGGGGGTTCGCGGTGATGGTGGTGCGCGGGGTGCTGTCGCCGCGGGAGATGGAGATACCGGTGCGGTCGTTCCTCAACTGGTACCGGCGCGCCGACTACACGGCCTACTCCTTCAACACGCGGCCCGTGGCGCGGCAGCCGTGCCAGAAGCCCAACGTGTACTACATGCGCGACTCGCGGATGGACCGCCGCCGGAACGTGACGGTGACGGAGTACGAGCGGCACCGCGTGAAGCCGCCGCCCTGCCGGTGGCGCATCGCCGACCCGGCCGCGCTCCTCGACCACATCGTCGTCCTCAAGAAGCCCGACCCCGATCTCTGGAAAAGGGTAAGCACACACACACACACACACGCTGTTTCTTCTTCTTCCTTTCCATCTTGGAACATGATAGTACGGCAGTTTTGGTCGTTAATTCACAATTTCATTGCTGCCATTGCGCAGTCGCCGAGGAGAAATTGCTGCAAGGTGCTGTCGTCGCCGAAGAAGGGGGAAAACCGGTCGATGACGATCAACGTCGGGGTGTGCAGAGAAGGCGAGTTCGCCAAGATTTAACTGACTGGCCGGGATTGGGTTGGTGCTCTGCTCAGCTTAGTTAGTTTCATTCATATCCTGCACGTGCGTACGTACCTTGTTGACCTTTGGCCATGTTGCTTGTGCATGCAGTGGGACTGGTTAAATAGGGGAGGAGGCGAGGTGATAGCGGCGGCGGAATAGGTCCCGGCCGGAGCGGGAAACGAAGGCCCAGCCAAGATTGTTACTCACAGGACGGGACAAAAGTAGCCCGTTAATTAGCCTTAGCTGATCGATCGATCGATCGCTCGGGGTGCTGAACTGCTGACTAGTAGTAGCACACCGCGACGGCGCGTACATGAAATGTGAGGATGATATGCGACGGCGTCTGTGTAGAAATAGGAAGTGGCGGGAGATTCCTTTGTGCTTTTGGTGTAAGCTATGTTCCATCGTGCAGAGGAGCACGGCCGGCTTGAATTAGCAGAAACAATTGTGTTTAATTGTTGATTGAGGAAAACAAAAGGACTTGGATAATACCAGCATCTACAGCCGGACACCTCAAACCAATCTCACCCGGACTCACCCGGACTCATCCGGACGCCTCAAACAAATCTCAAACGCCCGGACGCCTCAAAAAAACGTGACTCACCTGGACGCCTCAAACCAATCTCAAACGCCCGGCTGACCAACGCCTCTCATATCCAGCCCAAATCTGGGTTGAATATGGGAGGGCCGGGAGCGTTCGCCAGGTCTGATCCGACTCACCTCGACCCCACATATATTCGCCCCATCCTTTTGCCATACCAAACCCTAGCGATGCCACTCCACTCCGCTTCGCCCCCAAGCTCACTTTCGATGACCTCCGGTCTTCTCCGGCATGCCGAACAATCGATCTAACTCTGGCCACTCCGGGTCCGCCGACTGGGTGTCGTCCCATGCGGGGTGGAGGAGGCTATGGTTGTTCACATTGCCCTCCGTCCCTCCCGGGAGGACTGCGCCCAACAAACGACATGATCAATTTGGCGTGCATCCATTGAGTCGGCGGAACAGGCGATCAGCTCCACCAGACTGGAGCATCACGGTCCATTAGCCTCCCATCTCCGGTCGATCATAGTATAAGTGCTACAGGGACCGGTGTGCCCGACATGGCAGAGGTGGCAAATGTAGCAGCGATCGCTGCCGTAGAGGAAGCCATCCGTGCCCGCATCCTAAAAAGCGGCACGGGATGAAAACATGCGCCCTTTCCCGAGAGCAAACTCAGGCGGTTTGTGCCATGGCCGAGCTGCCCCCCCCCCCCCCCCCCCCCCCCCCCCCCCAAGAGGAGAGGGAGGACAGCGACAGGTCCCTCAACTCCAAGGAAGAGCAAATCTGGCTTGATTCATTTTGTGTTTTCGGGCGCTACTTCCGTGAGAAAGACGACAAGGACGAAAAAAAGAGCAAGGGCAAGGTCAGCCGTGGATGATCCATAGTAGTATGCACGTAAAGCATGCCAAATTTTGGCAGTCCGATGGCATGTGCTTATTTAGCTGGTGGATTCGAGTTTACATTTACGTTGCATGTTTTTGTGTGGATTTGAGGTGTCCGCCTGTGCGAAGGAAAATTTGAGATGTGATCGGTCACTGTCGGTCTAGACTTGGTCCGCTGATGTAGATGCTCTAATGCAGTAGCAGTGGATGATAGGGACATGAAGTTATGCTCACGAGCTAACATGCTCCGTCATAAAAACAGTAAAATCGAAAAATAGTAAACAAATCAAAAGATATCTAAAATATTTTGAGAACAAACATTAACGAATTTTCAACACACCTACAAAGTTTCATGTAGGGTGGAGGAGACTATGGTTGTTCACATTGCCCTTCGTCGCTCCCTCGTCGCTCCCAGGAGGATTGCGCCCAACCGATGACGGGATCAGTTTGACACGCATCCATTGAGTCGGCGGAATGGGCGCTCGGATCCACAAGGCTAGAGCATCACAGTCCATTAGCCTCCCATCTCCGGTCCATCGAAGTATCAGTGCTGCAGGGACCGGTGTGCCTGACATGGCAGAGGTGGCAAATGTAGCAACGCTTGCTGCCGTAGAGGAGGAAGTCATCCGTGTCCGCATCCAAAAAAAGCGGCACAGGAGGAAACACATGCGCCCTCTCCCGAGAGCAAAATCAGGCGGTTTGTGCCATGGGCGAACTCCCCCCCCCCCCCCCCCCCAAGAGGAGAGGGAGGACAGCGACAGGTCGCTCAACTCCCACGAAGAGCAAATCTGGCTTGATCCATTTTGTGCTTTCGAGTGCTACTTCCATGAGAAAGACAACAAGGGCGATAGGAAGAGCAAGGGCAAGGTCAGCCGTGGATGATCCATAGTAGTATGTAGGTAAAGCATGCCAAATTTTGGCACTCCGATGGCATGTGCTTATTTAGGTGATGGATTTGAGTTTACATTTACGTTGCATGTCTCTGCATGGATTTGAGGTGCCCGCTTGAGCAAAGGAAAATTTGAGATGTGACATGTCACTGTCGGTTTGGATTTGGTCCGCGGATGTAGATACTCTCACTAGCCCCGAACGAAAAAAGGCCCCCGCTTCGCTCCACCTGGGGCGACGCGGGCGAGGATGCAACCCTAGCCGCCAACCCACCTTCCCCACCCCACCCCCTCCCCGCCTTGCCGCCGCCAGAGGGGTCGTCGGCGAAGTCCGCGCGGCTACCAAGGAAGGTAGCGGCGAGGCCATGTTGCTCCATATCCGCAAGGAGGGGCCCTGTAGCCGAGGCGGCGGCCTCAGGTAGTGCGGCGGCGCCTGCTTTGCGGCGAGTGGCGTTCGCTGGTGCTCCTCCTCCCCACTTGGCCGTGCGGGCGGCAAGTGGTGGAGGCGTTAGGCGATGGTCGAGGTGGGTGGCCTTGTGCCCCTGGCTGCACGTCAGATCTGGAGGCCTTCTTCCTCCCCCTTCCCACGCCTTTTCCCCGCTAGATCTGGGTCGTGGCGGGCGACGGTCGACAGATCCGTTGAAGGTGGGTTGCCGGAGTTGCGAGCTCGGACTGGGAGAAATTTTTGGCCGGTTGTTTCCTGTCACGGCGGCGACGTCAGCTGGCGTCGTTCCCCTTCTCAGAGGCGCCGTCGAGGTTCGATCCCCTCTCCCTCCCCTCTCATTCCCGGGTGAAAACCTTTGCCAGTTGTGGTCTAGGCACCAGCCACGCGGCTTGCGTTGTCACCTTCCTGAAGGTGTCGTCTTGGATGAGTTGGGGTATGCATTGGCGTTTGGATGTGGTTCTCCGGCGTGCAACGACATCACAGTTGGAGATAACACTGGGATTTTTCGCAAGATTAGCTCCATGTGGTTGTCCGTAGGCCGGTCGTTTGTGTGTTGCCATGGTGGGGGAGGGGATAGGGTTCCTCTCCCCTGTGTGTAGCAGCACGGCGTAGGCGATTCGGGCATGGATCCTAATCCGAGCTATTCTTGTCTCAGCTTCAGGTGTTTATCAACTCTGCGATTGTTTCTTCATTGCCCTCGTCCTTCAACAGCTTCATTTCTTCGTGTATGGACCATTGAGCTGTGGTTTGGCTCTTCTCCTGGTGATCTTGCATAGTGGGTTGGTCACGCTGAGAATCTCCCAAGGCGCTACAGCATCTCCCGCTCCTTGCTCTAGGGTGAGCTGCTTCAATTTGCGACGGTCCGGCGGCCTTCGATCCAGGGCGAGGGGCAGGGGTCCCCTTCGGAATTGAAGAAGGAAGGTTCGATGGTGGTGGTCTCCTTTTGGGTTAGACCAGGGCATGTTCAGCTTCGCTGCGTGCGATTCCCCCTTGAACGCTTGCTGTCATTGCTTTGGTGCTTCATTCACGTCAAAGAGCTCCATTAACATTTAGCTAGTCTTCCTGTAGAATATCCTTGTGCTTTCTGTTGTGGTGCATGTAAGATGTTTTTGGAGCACCTTGTATCTGCCGTTTCCAGTTTCTATATTTTTTCTTTCCCGTTGTATGTGTCGTTGTAATTCCTGGCCGGTTGTTGGCTTTGTTAATTCAAAGTCGGGCTCCTCTTGAGCTTTCGTTTCCAAAAAAATGTATATGCTCTAATGCAGTATGGATGATAGGGACATGAAGTTATGCTCATGAGCTAACATGCTCCCTCATAAACAGTAAAATCAAAAAATAGTAAACAAATCAAAAGAAATCTGAAATATTTTGGGAACAAACATTAACGAATTTTCAACACGCCTCCAAAGTTTCATGAAGAAACAACATTCCAAAATATTTCCATAAAAAATTGATACTCCAAAAAGTCTGTTTTTGAAAGCATTTTGAAGCATCAACTTTGTTTTTTACGGGAGCATTTTGGAACAACTTTTCTTACAACATTTGTCAATGTTTGTTAACAAAAACTTTTGGATTTTTTATATTCTGCTTACTTTTTTTTCAAATGTACTGTTGAATGAGGGTGCATAGGAGCTCGCCACCCGCCATATTAGAGCATCCGAAAGTGGGCAAGGTGAAGCGCTGAAGATCCCATCCTAGTTTTATTTTTTTCTAGCCCTAGTATTTAGTAGAACCTAGTCCTATGTATGTACGAACTTGCTATGTCCATCCTATCCTAGTTGTGTATGAACTTGCTATGTCCAGTTGTCCTGCCTAAGTTGTCCTGCCTAAATTGTGTGTATGAACTTGATATGTCTATGAATTCGAAATGTCTTATGTGTTTACGTGTGTTAATCGACATTGCATGTTTTTGTATGGCTTTGAAGGTTCGGATATGGGATACAGTTGCATGGACTAACAAATAAGGGTCGAACCCTTGTTGTCTGTGGACGCATCCGTGGACATACAAAGTCAAATTAGGAAAGTACTATGGTTAAAGATGCTCTGCCAGCCATCAGGCATGCGAGGCAACATGCAATAGAGATCTTCGATGCATGGCTCGAGCGACGGTGGACGATGTGCATCATCCACGCACACGAGGTGCACGACACATTGCATTATAGAGGTGAGTGCGCTTGTTTTTTTTTATCAAAAATATAGAGGTGTGTGTGCTGACCAGTGGACCCTATGTCGACTTGGAATAGTTGGCTATTTGTTCAATAGCCTCGGCGACATGTCTGAGTTCAAAACGTCGACAATAATTCTCGGACCCCGATAATGCCCCGACGGACGTTTTTTGACCATGGCAAATCAAACATTTTTATGACAAAAATTTTAAAAGCAACTTTCAATGGCAAATCAAATGTTTTATGACAAAAATTTTAAAAGCAATTTTCGATGGCAATTGTAATGAGCGAGAATGGAAAGTTTAGTTCATATGTATGGCAAATCCGTGCTTAGTGTATTTTTTGTCAAGAAATTGACGTGCATGTCAACTAAACTTGTCATCATCGTGTCACTAAAATTGTCATTGAAAACGTTCAATTTTGTCATCGGTATTTATCATTTCCATAATTCGGGAGGTTTTCCACAGCTTGTTTCGGCAACCTTCCTCGACTAAACTGGTGGTGCGGGCTGCGGGGCGTCACGCTCACGTCGTGCCCTTGTCTGTGCCCGTTGCTGTTTAGGTTTGGCCTGTTGCTGGTTTGGCCGTTGGCTAATTTGTGTGACGGATTCAGTAGAGCTTATCGTTGTGTTTATGATTATATGGCTGTTGATTAGTCGGCTGCGCTTATGGCTGATTTTGTCTGTGTTCATTCATTTATAAGCTCTTTTGGAAGTGTCTTCTATTGTCTTTAGATATGTGTTATACTGCCACGTTGGTCTGGTGGTACAGCAGCAAAGCCACAACGGTCATGCTTAGGCCCTGTTCGGTTCGGCTGTAGATTTCTAAAAGTAGCTGTGAAAAATCTGCTACGGAAAAACAACTGTGGAAAATTTGATGTGAAAAAGATGTAGGTCATTTGACAAAGCAACTGATACAGCTTTTTCAGATTTTGGCCCACAGCGGAATCATATTTTGGAAAGCACGTCCTGGGCTGCTTCCGCTTTTGGTTCAGATTTTGGCAGCGGATTTCTGAAATCGGATTTTGCTGGGTTCGCCCTTTGGTTCAGATTCTGCTGCGTGTCAACGGAATCCATCGATAAAAGCTGAACCAAACAGGGCCTTGGATCAAAGAGTTGTATCCATCTGTTTGAGATGATTTATTAATTACCTGTCGCTTGACCTGTCAAGATTCAAATATAGTATTTTTCATACTAAAGTTAGTACAACATTAAGTCACTTATTTTGAGACGAAGCGAGTATAAGCTTTTGGGATGGAGGTATTAAAGTTAGTACAAAGTTGAGTCACTTTATTTTGGGACGGAGAAAGTATAAGCTTTTGGGATGGAGATACTAAAGTTAGTGCAAAGTTGAGTCACTTATTTTGAGACGGAGGAGGTATAAGCTAACATGAACTATGCAGAAAACAACATAAATACATAGATTGTTCGATATTGATCATTTCAGTACTCCATGAAGCGTGAACTTACGGCAGTTAAGTCTGAGACACAAAACACATAACCGTGACATAGCACAAAATACATAACCTTGACACGGCCCGGGTGATCTAGAGTAAACTGGATTCTTAACTACGGTGCCTGCAGTCTAAGCTAAGGAATGCAGTAAGGAACACAACAGCCGCTGTCCCTGGCGGACCACATTTTTAGTCTTTCATACGAGAAGTCGTTTATTGTCTCTGTTCACACTTTCTGATCCTTTTGATTCTTCATCGGAAAGAGCTCCTTTGCTGCTTGTCTGATCACGCAAAGGTGGCATCAATGATGATCAAAAGTTCTATTATCTGTGTATTTGCAACATGTCCACCCCCCCCCCCCCCCCCCCCCCCCCCCCCCCCCCCCCCCCCCCCCCCCCCCGCGTAACCCTAACACGCCGCCACTCCTCCCCCTCCTCCCTCGCCGCCGCCGGCAAAGCCCGGCCGGCAGGGGCGGCTGCGGGGCCTTCGCTTCTCAGCCACTCGTGCTCCATGGCTGGTGCAGGGCGGTCGGTCGAGTGGTGGCGCTTGGCTGCGGCACGGTGGCCCATTCCCGGGCGATGGCGGGGAGCCTGGTGGCGTCTCGTCGAAGGTCTATGCGTCGTTTGCGGTGCGGCGACTGTGGTGGACTTAGATCGGGCGGCAACGTGCCCATGCTCTCCGGCCATATTTGTTCGGTTTTGGCAGTCGATGGACAACGGGCGGCGTGCTAAGTCGTCTTCAATGTGGAGCGGCGCGCTGTAGAGCGGCATTAATGCAGGCAGCTAGCGCCGGGCGGGAATGTGTGCGGGCGAGCGAGAAGAGGGTTTGGGTGGGCCAGTGTGGTCAGAAGCGGGAGTGAGAGATGTCCGGACGCCCGCAAAGCCCTCACATTTGCCTCCGATTTGCGGGAGAAAGTACATCTAGACCGCCTTGTGGATGATACATGCCCGGCCCGCGTGGGATGGCTTCCACAGTCCGGACGTAGGCAGGCAGTTTGAGAATCGACGTTGGAGATGCCCTAAGCAATTTTTAAGCAAGCATTATCGTTGAACGTCATCATGGAGAAACAGTTTTGTTTGAAGCAATTATCTGCCTGAAAAAAATGTGTCTATACCACGCAAACTATGAAAAATATCCCGGTGAAGACACAATTACCTTAACTTTATCCATGAATAATTCAGGTGAAATGACCTTCCGTTAGTGTACACCCATGTCACCATTTGCCATCAAAATTCTCATACCCCCTCTATGCTCTTTCTGCAAGTAGCAACCTTTCCAAGATCCAAAGACTTGCAATTGGCCAGCCCCTTCACCGTGTCAGGATCCATTACATGTAGAGTTTGTATGCTTCCAGTAGCATACAAGTAGATGGAACCTGACACAGCATCAAATTTACGGGAACTTGCAAGGTTTAAATATGCAACTCAAAGGCCATTTATCCATGTTATGGGGCTATAAATCTCGTTGTTTTGATCAAGATTCAGAAACAATGAAAACAAGCAGAACTGAAATACGAATATTCTTAAAAGCAAACTTTGTGCTGATTTAATGGCTCAAAAGTGACGATTGGCCAGCATGGTGAGACACGTTATGTACTATATCATCTAAACGACTATAAATTCTAGGAGATAAACAGTTCCTCGTCACAGAACATAACTGGTTTCAGCATCAAGCATCAAAAGGCCTCAATTTTTCAGATTACAATTTTGCATACCCCATGGAAAACCCACAAATTCTGCTGTACAAGAAAAATAGATCTCTTTCTACAGGAGACCAAGTTGATAAAACACTTACCAAAGCAGGAGAAGGTGAAGTTGGTGTCGACACGCGGGAGCACCTGCAATCGGAACAAAAAGGGGTATGTTTAAGGAGCTGTTCGGGAAACCTCCAACTCCACCAAATCCAAGGATCCGAGGAGCACCTGTTTCCCCGATCTATAAATCTGAACTGCAGCTCCGGCTGCTCCAGGAGCAGAGTCACGGAGGGGAGGGAATCCGAACAGGCCCTAAATCTGGGTCAAATTATTATAGTAAAACTATTGACTAATCTAGTTTGACAAACTGAAAGTAATCTCGAAATCAGACCCATCAATGAATAGTTATAGTTCTCTGATGTATTTGGCTGAAAAAGTTAAAAGAAACTGAATTAGGTAAATAGTACATCATACTGTTCATAAGTCCATATCTGTATTTTCCTTATGCTAGACCGGCAACAACTTTCAGATGCAAACACCCTCTCTGGAAATCAGCATTTAACCGAAGTAAAACCGGATGTAGTGCTCGATGACATCAATATGTGAACTGTAATGTCAAAAAGATCAAAGTGAGGTCTTATGAGATTTTTACATTAGGTTCCACCAAACGGAAAGAAAACAGGATGTAAACCAAATTTAGCATAAGTGCAAGAAATATGTGCTAGTGAATTTTATCGGGACTGAGTGCACGATTGGGAAATACAGCAACAAAAATCTCCACTCTGTTATCTAACTACACAAAATTTTGACTACCTTTAAAATTTACATATAACTATGCAAAAAATTGAATTATGCTTACCTTTCAAATAGATAATATATATTGCCGTGGAAAAATAAAGTTGATAAACACAATCAGCTTGGTTTCTCCTAGTACACATTAACACAAACAACTTATGTGCGGTGAAAGGGGAAGTTCATCTTTTCTGTACAGCCGCACTTCAAATATGGGGGTTTGACCCACATGAACCAAAGGAGAGAGAGAGAGAGAGAGAGAGAGAGAGAGAGAGAGAGAGAGAGAGAGAGAGAGAGAGGCGGCGACGAACGGTGGGCGCAGAGCATCGAGGGGTGGACCGGTGGAGGCAGCAACGGCCTCGCCGTTTCTCTCAGTCTCTCTCCCGTCGCCTCTCTGACTCTATGGAAGAAGGGAGGAGCGGGCGCCGTTTCTCTCAGTCTCTCTCCCGTCGCCTCTCTGACTCTACGGAAGAAGGGAGGAGCGGGCGAGGAGCGTCCGCACGCAAGTTGATTTCCGTACGTTTCTTCTTTCCTATAGGTATAGAAATTTTCGGCGAGCATTTAAAAAAAAAAGAATTTTCGGCGAGCGACTGGCGGTGGTACGGTCCAACTACTGATATTTTCGTTAGGAGACTTCCGGAAGCGTTCGTTCAACGCCGCTTGTCGTAGTGAACCAACCTGTGGTTGAGATAGTTAGGTAGACAGTGGTATTCCCAACTCATCAGGGTTTAAATCCTGGTGCTCGCATTATTTCTGAATTTATTTCAGAATTTTCGGCGATGCGATTTCAGTGGGAGGAGACGTTCCCGTTGACGACGAGGCGCCTATGATAACTTCATAAATCTCAAAATGATATGCCGGCTCAGTCTTTCGGAGGTGCTCATAGGGGTAGGGTGTGCGTCTGTGCGTTCATAAGGATGAGTGTATGCGCGTGTATATGAGCGCTTGTGTCTGTACTGATGCTCAAAAAACAACGTCGCCTGTCGTCGACACACGGCAGGCGTCGTTCGTGCGGAGGATCCAAGGGGCTACTGTGTAAAACATTTTTGTGTGAGGGTCTTCTGTGCAAGTTGTCTGCGATGGTGCCATTGGGTGTATCCTCGTCGTATGGTGTGTTATCTGTATTTGTAAATGCATACTATGTGTACTGTTTTCCTGCTCCTATAAATACAGACATGAGTATGCTTTCAAATAAAAAAAGAGAAAGAAAAACATGAGTAGACCGGTCAAAAGCAGTCTAAGAGCATGCTTGGATCATTTTAAAAGCTAAAGTTTGAAGTACCCCTGATTAAAGAGAGGCTAGGACTAGTTTTGAGGCTAAAAAATTTTAGTTATAGGAAACCTACTAAAATATGTATTAACCCTCTCTTTCGTCATTTAATTCCTCTCCTTGAACACATGCAAATTTTAGATTGAAGGGTTTGGAGGATAATAAATATGTATTAGCATGGGTGAGGCTAGCAAGTTTTAGTCCCAGTACTTTTAGTCATAGGACTAAATCGTATCTAAGCACCCTCTAAAACTCACCTCAATCTGTCTATAAAAAACTGTAGCAAAGCAGCTGTCAAGCCATGGTAAATCTTCATTACCCTATATTTTTTTCAAAACACTGTGAAAATCCGAAGTCTATGTCCTCTAATTTTGTGTACTAATCATTATGGCGGCCTACGGGCGACAAAATTAGCCTCCCTACGAACCTAAGTAACATTGGACTACAAAAGCTTGGAGCAGACCCTTCACGTCTTCAACCACCGGACTGAAGATCGATCGGTCTTTTGAGTTGAGCTTGCTCACCACCGGTCTTGTAATATGACTCTAGCATGATTCCCCAACTTCCTTTGAGTTGAGCCGTCTTTTGAGTTGAGCCGTCTTGCTCACCACCGGTCTTCCATCATCATACTCACCACCTGATGACTACGGAACCATTGTAATGGTTGCATCTTCGATGGCCAACGACCTTGTGTCTCGCGCCTCGTCCAAGTGACCCAGGAAGACGCTCGTCAGTGGGCCAGGGCGGGCACCATAGGGTTACCTAACATGTTATCTGAGTAGTCAGCTTGCATATGCTTCCGGCTGAGCAACCCATGTCTCCTACTCCGGTTATCACCTTCGCGTCGGCTTGTGTACGTGTAATGGCGTAAACGCTGCAGCCGCGATGGCACCACCGCCGCCTCTTCCTCCGGAGCCAGATTAGATTCTGTTTTCTTAGCTTGTATTGGGGCTTGTTCTGTTGTGCCCCCGGTGAGACCTCTTCCTTTTCCTTGTTGTGACTTATGCTTTATTTTCTTTTTCCTATTCTCGAATCTTGTTGTTGTCGGATGCTTGGTGTTGGTGCTTTATAATATAAAAGCGGGGGACAACCCTTTTTCGTAATGGTGTAAACGCTCCCTATATTCAACTCTGTCTTTATAGAGATGATTGTATGTTCGTGTGTGTATCTGAACATTTACGCTTATACAATATCTTGTTTTAAAGTCATCCGGACCGGATGTTCCATCGTCAGCCCTCACGAGATTGGCGTATGTGGCAATTTCGCTAGTTTCAAAATGATATGCCGACTTAGTCTTTTGAAGATGCTTATAGAGGTAGAGTGTGTGCATGTGCGCTTATAGGAGTGAGTGTATGTGTGTATATGTGAGCATACTTGTTTGTAATGTGTTCAGAAAAGAAAGATTGGGAAATACCATAAAACCAGCAAATGGGGCCCACCGCCCACGTGGTGGCTGGACAGCGTAAAACAAAGGGAAGGACCTAACTGCAAAACATCAGGCACTCGTCATATAATAAAGCAAAAATAGGCAGACGGACGGATCGCCGGACCAGATGGACGTCAGGATCGTGGGACCAGACCCAAAGCTGTTGATGGGGCCCACATGCGATCGACGCGTCAAGCACCACCTGCACTCTCGCCGCAGCCACACTATATAAGGATACCGCGAGCCCGCTCTTCATTATCGCTCAATCACCTTGCAAATTTTTCCGACCCAAAGCTGTTGATACTGAAGTCAGAGAATCGATCAGGTCCCGTCCGAAAAGGATTTTTTTGATTCGAAAAAGAATCGATCAAGTCCCGTTCTTGGGCCAGCGCCAGCAGCAGCAAGCGTAGATACGCTGTACGCAGAAACCATCCCATTCCCATGGCTGAGCGCTTCCCGACGGTGACGATGGGGCGGGTGGCGATGGGGCAGACCGAGGAGCGCATCTACAGGGACGACGTCATCGCCCAAGACCACGGCAACCACCGCATGGAGGCCGTGATCATGCCACAGCCAATCAAGGACACCTTCTCCATCCTGTTCGGCGGCGACATTTACGAGGTACTTGACGAGATCATGCCACAGCCACTCTGTCGACATACAGTGTAGAACATAACATACGTTCTCGAGCTAGTACAAGGGCGCCCTAGCTAGCTATGACGAGATCTAGCTTAATTAGCTTTGTCCTCCATATGCATCCTGCGCATGCCAGATTGCTGGAGTCGTGGCCACTGAGCTGACCGGCGTGGAGGCCGGCGAGCAGACGAGCGGCGGCCTCGTGGTTCCCATCAACTCTGCGCCTGCGCCTGCGCCTCCAGAGGTACTACCTGAGACCAGTTACTTCGTCGTGACGTACTTCTCTTGGCGACAAATTTTCGTGTTTTGACTCTTTTCTGGAACTTATTCGAGATTTGATCCTAGTTTAATTTTTTTTAAGATCTGAACCTTTTGCTATCGCCAGAGTCCATGGCGGTAGGGTCTAACAGCCTACCGTCAGGGACTTTGGCGGTAGGAAACATCGCTACCGTGGCGGTAGCCTGCACAACCCTACCATCAAGGTGCTTGTCGGTAGGCACGAGCACACACTGTGTTCAATACTTAGGAGGTTTTCGGCGGTAGGGCATGCAACCCTACCGCCAGGGACCTTGGCGGTAGGCTGTTATGCCCTACCGCCATGGTCCCTGGCGGTAGCAAAAGGGTCAGATTTTGAAATTTTTTCAAACTAGGGTCAAATCTTGAATAGGTTTCAGAAATGGTCAAAACACGAAATTCAGCCTCTCTTGGCTTGATTGATTCTTGAGATCCTCCAGCATACGTGCAATTTTTGTGATTGTTAATATTTTGAACCGTTCTTTATTTCATTTTTCACTTGATTATGATCTAATTATAATTTGCTAGAAATCGAATGACAGTCCTGAATCCCACCCGGCCGGCACATAGTTTGTTCCTGGTAGTTTCTCATGGTATAATCCAGGACTGTGTGAACACCTATTTGTTAATCAAAAACAGATTTTTAATTTTCATAAATTCAGAGACAATTAAGAAAATGTTCATCGTGTAGATGTGAACTATGCATGTGAATACTTTTGTTTGGGCAGCTTCTCATTTGTAAGCTATACAGTAAACAGCACAAACATCTGGAAATCCTGTTACAGATTCACAATTTTATCTTTTCTAGCCTATGTATTTTATATGATATTATGCCGAGATATGAGGAACACATGGGCATGTACTAGTACACATCAAAACGTCTCGTAACTTTCCGATTAATATATTATCATGAAATTTACATAAAATAACGAGCTCACTTGAGTACGTTATACAAATTTATGAACTCTTCTTCCAATAAACTATTGATTCCATTCACTTTCTTCCCCAATTTATTCTTGGGCACATTTAACTCGATCCGTAACCCTTCACCGGGTTTATGGGAGAACACATGGTTGAAAATTCTACAAAAATACATATGTGAGGCTGGTTGGTTGGAGTATCACGTACATATACATTTAGCTTTAAGAATTGCAACTCCAACGGTGCGTTAGGAAGGATCTTCCTTTGCTTGATATACCTGAACCCCAAGTGTTTGGTCTTTCTGGCCATGGATGGCGTCCATCTGATCAGAGCTGGGTGAAGGTTAACATGGATGGCACACTGAACTCTGAGAAAAGCACGGCAGGGGCTGGTGGTGTGGCTCGATCTGCCACAGCTTTGTTGGGTGCTTGGTGCAAACCCCATGTTGGGGGTTACTGGTCCGATGATCGTTGAGGCCTTATCACTGAGAGATGGCATCATCTTTGCAAAATTGAGAGAATACTCACATGTGATAATGGAAACAGATTGCCTGGAGGTGGTGAACCTCTGGAACACTTGCCGGCAACTGACGTTCTGTTTTGGCACCGATACTCTTAGAGATTGGAGAGCTTGCTTCGTCATTTATTTCTTTAGTTATTCAACATGTAAACAAGTCTGCTAATTTCCTAGCCCATCTAAGCGCTAAGCGTGCCTATACTCGTTGATGGTCACCAAGAGTTGGTTGGATTCTTAACCTCCCTTCCTGGTGACCAGCCTTCTAGCTGATTGTCTCAGGAGCTCTTTTGTTTGAATAAAGCTCTCTAAATTTCCCGCAAAAAAACCTCGACAAAATATTAAAAAATGGGCTACTTGATGTTTTTCACGAGTTACAAAATTGCATATTTTGAGATGAAAATTTTCTCAGATATACTTTTTTAGCTTTCCACAGATATACTTCTCCATATAAGCTACATGATGTGAGTTTTTTTTTCAAAAAGAACGCCTTTAAAGGTTATGTTTTACTAACAAGAAGGGCTAGAGCTAAAATGCTTCTCACATAGTAGTATTAATTATGGAAGGTAAAATGAGCTGAAAACTAGTTTGAGGAGGAAAACAAGCCAATCTAGTTAACATGAAGTGCACCTTCTCTTTGAAAATATCTCCCCCCCCCCCCCCCCCACCCAAATTAATCACCGTTGGATCTCGCATAGGGAATTGTGACATGCATACTTGTTTGACTCAATGAAGCTAATTTTGTTAAGCAATATTGGTAAGGTATTGCAATTCATGGCCAGTCCAATAGAATACACTACCACCTCCTGGCACATATTCCATGTTCGTCCATTTCAAAATGGGGAGTATCATGATCCCAAAAAAACAGCCTCTATTGAGTCTACATCTGGTCCCATGTTCTCATAAGAAAAACAATCCACTCGAATTAGTTTGTACGCTGGTCCAATCCAAAGAATAGTTTGTACGTTGGTAGCTATATATTTATTTCCTCATATTTGCTCTACTGAACTGCTGATGATACGTGAGGCTCTTTCATTGTATAGGGCGGCGACGACCACGAAGTGAGAATCAACATAGACCGGCACGTGAATGTACCCACTCAGGAGTCTGCGTTGCAGTTAATCGCACGTGCGCTGGGAACAGTGGGTTCCCACACCCTGGTTATGGACGTGCACACGATGCTCCACAAGTCGCCCAGCGGAGTGGTCTTCGGCCACAACAAGCTTGCTTACTATTAGGGGTTGGGGCGCCACCCGGTGGCGCCTCTTGAGCCGGAGCTGGGCGGTGCCAGGTAGGGTGCGCCCCTTCCTCCTTCATGTATGTACTTACTAACTTATGTGATTGTTGTTAAGCAGCTGATATTTGAAACAAAACAGAGCAACAGAAATAAACAGAGATACTCCCTCCGTTCCTAAATATTTGTCTTTCTAGACATTTCAAATGACTATTACATACGGATGTATGTAGACATATTTTAGAGTGTAGATTCATTCATTTTGCTCCGTATGTAGTCACTTGTTGAAATGCCTAGAAAGACAAGTATTTAGGAACGGAGGGAGTAGATAAGAGTCTTAGTATAGATATAAACATGTGCAGTTGCAGCTGATAGGTGGCAATCTTAGAGCCTACATAGCAAGAACATATACACTAGCTGTTCAAAGGCAGCACATTGCAGCGTCCAAAAGGGGAGGCATGGTTCAACACCTCGTAAAGGGTACTTGGAGGTTCCAAGATTGATGGATTTATATCCATACGAAGCTTTTGTTGCTGTTGATGATGCGTCTAGAGGCAATGCTGTCACGGGAACTACTGAAGGCCAAGGCCCAGCACCACCAGACCGGCCCAGGAGAGAGAGCCAGCCCAACCGCCAAGTGACCGGGCCCATGTGGAGCAAGTGACACTACTTAAAGGCGAAACGAGTGGAGAACTAGGGCATCGATAGATCAAACCTAACGGCGCCGCAAGGGCGATGTATCCTCTCTCCCACCTCTGGCTCTCATTCCCCGATCCCCTTTCTTGCTGAAAAACCCTAGCTACTTGTACTGTCGATCTGATCATCTGAGAGTAAATCCTATCGCCTAGACACAAGATCCGTGTCATTTGGTATCAGAGCCATAAATCCTACCAAAAATTCCTCATCCGTAGCGCATTCTGGCGCCGAAGACGCGCAGCATCAAGGAGATCATGGCGGGGGCGGATGTTCAGAAGCAACTGGAGGAAGCGGCGGCGGAGCGGAGCGGCATCGCCAAGGCCCTCCTATCGATTCAGCAGACGCTGGATCGAATAACACTGCGGTTGCCAGCATGGAGCCCACGGTAGCGAAGATGGAGCCCGCACTCGTTGCTCTCGAGCCGGTCGTCTAGGATCTCGCGACCTGGCGGCCCACCGTGGACGCCGCGGTGGGGGAGCTCCAGACGGATCTTGGCGACATCCGGGCGCAGTTGGAGAAAATCGCGTCAGGGGGCGCACAAGCCAACAAGACGGCGCCAGATCTCCGTACGGCGGACGCGCCATCATCCACACTCGAGCAAAGTGACGACGGTCACGGGCAAATTGGTCACCGCAGGGCTCTACTTCCACGGGTTTCGGCTAGTGAGGGACCGATCCTCTCCAGACGGATCTTGGCGACATCCGGGCGCAGTTGGAGAAAATCGCGTCAGGGGGCGCACAAGCCAACAAGACGGCGCCAGATCTCCGTACGGCGGACGCGCCATCATCCACACTCGAGCAAAGTGACGACGGTCACGGGCAAATTGGTCACCGCAGGGCTCTACTTCCACGGGTTTCGGCTAGTGAGGGACCGATCCTCACTACGCCGGTCCCGGCCAATGGTATGTTCCGAACTCCTTTTCCCCCTCCCCCTTCCCCTGAGTTGGGCGGTGGTGGTCACCAAGGAGGCATGAGTGGTCGTTTTGGCAGCAAACTCATGGAGTGTCCTGAATTTGACGGCGACAACCCCACGGGTTGGCGTCTCCGCTGCGAGGCCTTTTTCCGTGTGAATGGGCTCGATCCGCACGTGTGGGTGGACACAGCTATCGTTCACTTCACGGGGGCGGCTGCTTTGTGGTTAGAGTGGTCCAAAATGCATCTTAAGAGTGATAATTGGGAAAGGTTTTGCATAGCCGTGCTAGACAAATTTGGCCGCTCTGGATTTCAATTACTTCTGCGCAAGTTTTCGAAGCTGAAGCAAACAGGCTCGGTTCTCGAATATGCTGAACAATTAAATTTGTCCATGCACAGTCTGTTAGCTCATCATAGCTCGTGGGATCCCCTATTCTTTACTACCCAATTTATAGAAGGATTACATCATGAGATTAAGGTTGCTGTAATGCTTCATCGACCCAAAGATTTGGAAACTGCTGTCTCTTTGGCTGAATTGCAGGAAGAGGTGGTCGAATTGGTGCGCCTGGAGCAGGAGAACAATGCGCCGCCTCAGCCGGGGAGCAGCAATACGCGAGCGGGGCGATTCACCTCACGGCCCCCGTTGGCCCTCACCCTGCCGGCGCCCACAACTGCGGGGCGTACCTCACCAACACCATCGCCACTTGAGACACGCCGCGGGCTCGACATCGCCAAGGCGCCCGCGGGCTCGTCTCCGTCAGTGGACGAGAAGCTCAAGGCCTTGCGCAACTTCAGAAAAGCACGGGGACTCTGCTTCACTTGCGGAGAGAGACGGGGGCCAGGGCATACCTACGCTTCCACGGTGCAGTTGCACGTTGTGGAGGAAATGGTGGGCATGCTGTCGCCACCAACATCACCAGACCCCTCGCCAAGTGCTCAGGTTGATAGTTCCGAAGAGGACTTATGTTTGCTGTCGGCGGCTGCTGTCACGGGTACAGAGGCGCCTAAAGCTTTCCGGCTGCATGGCAAAGTGGGGAACCAAGTGCTGTTGATGCTGGTCGATTCAGGTTCTTCTCATAGTTTTGTCAATTCGGAGGTGGCTCGGAATTGGCCAGGAGTGCAGCCAATGAAACAACCCCTGAAGGTGAAGGTGGCGGATGGAGCTGTCACCTT
Source organism: Triticum urartu (assembly GCF_003073215.2). NCBI lineage: Eukaryota > Viridiplantae > Streptophyta > Magnoliopsida > Poales > Poaceae > Triticum > Triticum urartu. The sequence continues at coordinate 333,195,961 of NC_053022.1, forward strand.
ATGCGACAAGGAGATGCCAGTTTTGTTGGAAATATGCCCTAGAGGCAATAATAAAAGCATTATTATTATATTTCCTTGTTCATGGTAATTGTCTATTGTTCATGCTATAATTGTGTTATCCGGAAATCGTAATACATGTGTGAATAATAGACACCAACATGTCCCTAGTAAGCCTCTAGTTGACTAGCTCGTTGATCAACAGATAGTCATGGTTTCCTGACTATGGACATTGAATGTCATTGATAACGAGATCACATCATTAGGAGAATGATGTGATGGACACGACCCAATCCTAAACATAGCACAAGATCGTATAGTTCGTTTGCTAGAGTTTTCCAATGTCAAGTATCCTTTCCTTAGACCATGAGATCGTGTAACTCCCGGATACCGTAGGAGTGCTTTGGGTGTACCAAACGTCACAACGTAACTAGGTGACTATAAAGGTATACTGGGTATCTCCGAAAGTGTCTGTTGGGTTGACACGGATCAAGACTGGGATTTGTCACTCCGTATGACGGAGAGGTATCACTGGGCCCACTCGGTAATGCATCATCATAATGAGCTCAAAGTGACCAAGTGTCTGGTCACGGGATCATGCATTACGGTACGAGTAAAGTGACTTGCCGGTAACGAGATTGAACGAGGTATTGGGATACCGACGATCAGATCTCGGGCAAGTAACATACCGATTGACAAAGGGAATTGTATACGGGGTTGCTTGAATCCTCAACATCGTGGTTCATCCGATGAGATCATCGAGGAGCATGTGGGAGCCAACATGGGTATCCAGATCCCGCTGTTGGTTATTGACCGGAGAGCGATCTCGGTCATGTCTACATGTCTCCCGAACCCGTAGGGTCTACACACTTAAGGTTCGGTGACGCTAGGATTGTAGGGATATGTATATGCAGTAACCCGAATTTTGTTCGGAGTCCCGGATGAGATCCCGAACGTCACGAGGAGTTCCGGAATGGTCCGGAGGTAAAGAATTATATATAGGAAGTGCTATTTCGGCCATCGGGACAAGTTTCGGGGTCACCGGTATTGTACCGGGACCACCGGAAGGGTCCCGGGGGTCCACCGGGTGGGGCCACCTATCCCGGAGGGCCCCATGGGCTGAAGTGGGAAGGGATCCAGCCCAAAGTGGGCTGGGGCGCCACTTCCCCCTAGTGCCCATGCGCCTAGGGTGGGGGAAACCCTAAAGGAAGAGTCCTAGGAGGGGAAGGCACCTCCTAGGTGCCTTGGGGAGGAGGGATTCCTCCCTTGCCCCCCCCTAGGAGATTGCATCTCCTAGGGCCGGCACCCCCCCAGGCCCCCTATATATAGTGGGGGAGATGGAGGACTTCTTACCTTTGCCTTTGGTGCCTCCCTCTCCCTCTCCAACACCTCCTCCTCCTCCATAGTGCTTGGCGAAGCCCTGCCGGAGTACTGCAGCTCCATCACCACCACGCCGTCGTGCTGCTGCTGGAGCCATCTTCCTCAACTTCTCCTCCCCCTTGCTGGATCAAGAAGAAGGAGATGTCACGCTGACCATACGTGTGTTGAACGCGGAGGTGCCGTCCGTTCAGCGCTAGGATCTCTGGTGATTTGGATCACGTCGAGTACGCCTTCCTCATCCCCGTTCTTTGAACGCTTCCGCGGCGTGATCTACAAAGGTATGTAGATGCAATCCAATCACTCGTTGCTAGATGAACTCCTAGATGGATCTTGGTGAAACCGTAGGAAAATTTTTGTTTTCTGCAACGTTCCCCAACAGTGGCATCATGAGCTAGGTCTATGCGTAGTTCTCTTGCACGAGTAGAACACAATTTGTTGTGGGCGTAGATGTTGTCAACTTTCTTGCCGCTACTAGTCTTATCTTGCTTCAACGGTATTGTGGGATGAAGCGGCCCGGACCAACCTTACACGTACGCTTACGTGAGACCGGTTCCACCGACTAACATGCACAAGTTGCATAAGGTGGCTGGCGGGTGTCTGTCTCTCCTACTTTAGTTGGAGCGGATTCGATGAAAAGGGTCCTTATGAAGGGTAAATAGAAGTTGACAAATCACGTTGTGGCTTTCACGTAGGTAAGAAAACGTTCTTGCTAGAACCCTATTTCAGCCACGTAAAACTTGCAACAACAATTAGAGGACGTCTAACTTGTTTTTGCAGCAAGTGCTTTGTGATATGATATGGCCAAAGTTGTGATGAATGATGAATGATCTATATGTGATGTATGAGATGTTCATGCTATTGTAATAGGAATCACGACTTGCATGTCGATGAGTATGACAACCGGCAGGAGCCATAGGAGTTGTCTTTATTTTTGTATGACATGCGTGTCATTGAGAAACGCCATGTAAATTACTTTACTTTATTGCTAAATGCGTTAGCCATATTAGTAGAAGTAATAGTTGGCGAGCAACTTCATGGAGACACGATGATGGAGATCATGGTGTCATGCCGGTGACAAGATGATCATGGAGCCCCAAGATGGAGATCAACGGAGCTGTGCGATAATGGCCATATCATGTCACTATTATTATTTGATTGCATGTGATGTTTATCATGTTTTTGCATCTTGTTTGCTTAGAACGACGGTAGTAAATAAGATGATCCCTCATAATAATTTCAAGAAAGTGTTTCCCCTAACTGTGCACCGTTGCGACAGTTCGTTGTTTCGAAGCACCACGTGATGATCGGGTGTTAGATTCTAACGTTCACATACAACGGGTGTAAGACAGATTTACACATGCAAACACTTAGGTTGACTTGACGAGCCTAGCATGTACAGACGTGGCCTCGGAACACAGAAGACCGAAAGGTCGAGCATGAGTCGTATAGAAGATACGATCAACATGAAGATGTTCACCGACGTTGGCTAGTCCGTCTCACGTGATGATCGGACACGGCCTAGTTAACTCGGATCATGTTATACTTAGATTACAGGAGGGATGTTTATCTAAGTGGGAGTTCATTGAATAATTTGATTAGATGAACTTAATTATCATGAACTTAGTCCAAAATTTTACAATATGTCTTGTAGATCAAATGGCCAACGTAGTCCTCAACTTCAACGCGTTCCTAGAGAAAACCAAGCTGAAAGACGATGGCAGCAACTACACGGACTGGGTCCGGAACCTGAGGATCATCCTCATAGCTGCCAAGAAAGATTATGTCCTACAAGCACCGCTAGGTGACGCACCTATTCTCCCTGCAGAACAAGACGTTATGAACGCTTGGCAGGCACGTACCGATGACTACTCCCTCGTTCAGTGCGGCATACTTTACAGCTTAGAGCCGGGGCTCCAAAAGCGTTTTGAGAGACACGGAGCATATGAGATGTTCGAGGAGCTGAAAATGGTTTTCCAAGCTCATGCCCGGGTCGAGAGATATCAAGTCTCCGACAAGTTCTTCAGCTGTAAGATGGAAGAAAACAATTCTGTCAGTGAGCACATACTCACTATGTCTGGGTTGCATAACCGCTTGACTCAGCTGGGAGTTAATCTCCCGGATGACGCGGTCATTAACAGAATCCTTCGGTCGCTTCCACCGAGCTACAAGAGCTTTGTGATGAACTTCAATATGCAGGGGATGAAAAAGACCATTCTTGAAGTATTTGCAATGCTGAAATCAGCAGAGGTAGAAGTCAAAAAAAAACATCAAGTGTTGATGGTGAATAAAACCACTAAGTTCAAGAAGGGCAAGGGTAAGAAAGCTTTCAAGAAGGACGGCAAGGGAGTTGTCGCGCCCGGCAAGCAAGCTGCCGGGAAGAAGCCAAAGAATGGACCCAAGCCCGAGACTGAATGCTTTTATTGCAAGGAAAGTGGTCACTGAAAGCGGAACTGTCCCAAATACTTAGCGGACAAGAAGGCCGGCAAAACAAAAGGTATATGTGATATACATGTAATTGATGTGTACCTTACCAGTATTTGTAGTAGCTCCTGGGTATTTGATACCGGTGCGGTTGCTCACATTTGTAACTCAAAACAGGAGCTGCGGAATAAGCGAAGACTGGTAAAGGACGAGGTGACGATGCGCGTCGGGAATGGTTCCAAGGTCAATGTGATCGCCGTCGGCACGCTACCTCTACATTTACCTTCGGGATTAGTTTTAAACCTTAATAATTGTTATTTAGTGCCAGCTTTGAGCATGAACATTGTATCAGGATCTCGTTTAATTCGAGATGGCTACTCATTTAAATCCGAGAATAATGGTTGTTCTATTTATATGAGAGATATGTTTTATGGTCATGCTCCGATGGTGAATGGTTTATTCTTAATGAATCTCGAGCGTAATGCTACACATATTCATAGTGTGAGTACCAAGAGATGTAAGATTGATAATGATAGTCCCACATACTTGTGGCACTGCCGCCTTGGTCACATAGGTGTCAAACGCATGAAGAAGCTCCATGCTGATGGACTTCTAGAGTCTCTTGATTACGAATCATTTGACACGTGCGAACCATGCCTCATGGGTAAAATGACCAAGACTCCGTTCTCAGGAACAATGGAGCGAGCAACCAACTTATTGGAAATCATACATACTGATGTGTGCGGTCCAATGAGTGTTGAGGCTCGCGGTGACTATCGTTATGTTCTCACCCTCACTGATGACTTGAGTAGATATGGGTATGTCTACTTAATGAAACACAAGTCTGAGACCTTTGAAAAGTTCAAGGAATTTCAGAGTGAGGTTGAGAATCAACGTGACAGGAAAATCAAGTTCCTGCGATCAGATCGTGGAGGAGAATACTTGAGTCACGAGTTTGGCACACACTTAAGAAAATGTGGAATAATTTCACAACTCACGCCGTCTGGAACACCTCAGCGTAATAGTGTGTCCGAACGTCGTAATCGCACTCTATTGGATATGGTGCGATCTATGATGTCTCTTACCGATTTACCGCTATCTTTTTGGGGCTATGCTTTAGACACTGCCACATTCACTTTAAATAGGGCTCCGTCGAAATCCGTTGAAACGACACCGTATGAATTATGGTTTGGGAAGAAACCTAAGCTGTCGTTTCTAAAAGTTTGGGGATGCGATGCTTATGTCAAGAAACTTCAACCTGAAAAGCTCGAACCCAAATCGGAAAAATGCGTCTTCATAGGATACCCTAAAGAAACTATTGGGTATACCTTCTACCTCAGATCCGAAGGCAAGATCTTTGTTGCCAAGAATGGGTCCTTTCTAAAGAAAGAGTTTCTCTCGAAAGAAGTGGGAGGAAAGTAGAGCTTGATGAAGTATTACCTCTTGAACCGGAAAATGGCGCAACTCAAGAAAATGTTCCTGAGGTGCCTGCACCGACTAGAGAGGAAGTTAATGATGATGATCAAGATACTTCTGATCAAGCTCCTACTGAAATTCGAAGGTCCACAAGGACACGTTCCGCACCAGAGTGGTACGGCAACCCTGTCTTGGAAATCATGTTGTTAGACAACGGTGAACCTTCGAACTATGAAGAAGCGATGGCGGGCCCGGATTCCGACAAATGGCTAGAAGCCATGAAATCCGAGATAGGATCCATGTATGAAAACGAAGTATGGACTTTAACTGACTTGCCCGTAGAGCGGCAAGCCATAGAAAATAAATGGATCTTTAAGAAGACAGACGCGAATGGTAATGTGACCGTCTATAAAGCTCGGCTTGTCACTAAGGGTTATCGACAAGTTCAAGGGGTTGACTACGATGAGACTTTCTCACCGGTAGCGAAGCTGAAGTCCGTCCGAATCATGTTAGCGATTGCCGCATTCTATGATTATGAAATATGGCAAATGGACGTCAAAACGACATTCCTTAATGGTTTCCTTAAGGAAGAATTGTATATGATGCAGCCGGAAGGTTTTGTCGATCCTAAGAATGCTGACAAGGTGTGCAAACTCCAACGCTCGATTTATGGGCTGGTGCAAGCATCTCGGAGTTGGAACATTCGCTTTGATGAGATGATCAAAGCGTTTGGGTTTACGCAGACTTATGGAGAAGTCTGTGTTTATAAGAAAGTGAGTGGGAGCTCTGTAGCATTTCTCATATTATATGTAGATGACATACTTTTGATGGGAAATGATATAGAACTCTTGGACAGCATTAAAGCCTACTTGAATAAGAGTTTTTCAATGAAGGACCTTGGAGAAGCTGCTTAGATATTAGGCATCAAGATCTACAGAGATAGATCAAGACGCCTCATAGGTCTTTCACAAAGCACATACCTTGATAAGATATTGAAGAAGTTCAATATGGATCAGTCTAAGAAGGGGTTCTTGCCTGTGTTGCAAGGTGTGAAATTGAGCTCAGCTCAATGTCCGACCACGGCAGAAGATATATAAGAGATGAGTGTCATCCCCTATGCCTCAGCCATAGGTTCTATTATGTATGCCATGCTGTGTACCAGACCTGATGTAAACCTTGCCGTAAGTTTGGTAGGAAGGTACCAAAGTAATCCCGGCAAGGAACACTGGACAGCGGTCAAGAATATCCTGAAGTACCTGAAAAGGACTAAGGAAATGTTTCTCGTTTATGGAGGTGACGAAGAGCACGTCGTAAAGGGTTACGTCGACGCTAGCTTCGACACAGATCTGGATGACTCAAAGTCACAAACCGGATACGTGTATATTTTGAATGGTGGGGCAGTAAGCTGGTGTAGTTGCAAGCAGAGCGTCGTGGCGGGATCTACATGTGAAGCGGAGTACATGGCAGCCTCGGAGGTAGCACATGAAGCAATTTGGGTGAAGGAGTTCATCACCGACCTAGGAGTCATACCCAATGCGTCGGGGCCGATCAAACTCTTCTGTGACAACACTGGAGCTATTGCTTTTGCCAAGGAGCCCAGGTTTCACAAGAAGACAAGGCACATCAAGCGTCGCTTCAACTTCATTCGTGAAAATGTTCAAGATGGAGACATAGATATTTGTAAAGTACATACAGACCTGAATGTAGCAGATCCGTTGACTAAACCTCTCCCTAGAGCAAAACATGATCAACACCAGAATTCCATGGGTGTTCGATTCATCACAATGTAACTAGATTATTGACTCTAGTGCAAGTGGGAGACTGTTGGAAATATGCCCTAGAGGCAATAATAAAAGCATTATTATTATATTTCCTTGTTCATGATAATTGTCTTTATTCATGCTATAATTGTGTTATCCGGAAATCGTAATACATGTGTGAATAATAGACACCAACATGTCCCTAGTAAGCCTCTAGTTGACTAGCTCGTTGATCAACAGATAGTCATGGTTTCCTGACTATGGACATTGAATGTCATTGATAACGAGATCACATCATTAGGAGAATGATGTGATGGACACGACCCAATCCTAAACATAGCACAAGATCGTATAGTTCGTTTGCTAGAGTTTTCCAATGTCAAGTATCCTTTCCTTAGACCATGAGATCGTGTAACTCCCGGATACCGTAGGAGTGCTTTGGGTGTACCAAACGTCACAACGTAACTGGGTGACTATAAAGGTATACTGCGGGTATCTCCGAAAGTGTCTGTTGGGTTGACACAGATCGAGACTGGGATTTGTCACTCCGTATGACGGAGAGGTATCACTGGGCCCACTCGGTAATGCATCATCATAATGAGCTCAAAGTGACCAAGTGTCTGATCACGGGATCATGCATTACGGTACGAGTAAAGTGACTTGCCGGTAACGAGATTGAACGAGGTATTGGGATACCGACGATCAGATCTCGGGCAAGTAACATACCGATTGACAAAGGGAATTGTATACGGGGTTGCTTGAATCCTCAACATCGTGGTTCATCCGATGAGATCATCGAGGAGCATGTGGGAGCCAACATGGGTATCCAGATCCCGCTGTTGGTTATTGACCGGAGAGCGATCTCGGTCATGTCTACATGTCTCCCGAACCCGTAGGGTCTACACACTTAAGGTTCGGTGACGCTAGGATTGTAGGGATATGTATATGCAGTAACCCGAATTTTGTTCGGAGTCCCGGATGAGATCCCGAACGTCACGAGGAGTTCCGGAATGGTCCGGAGGTAAAGAATTATATATAGGAAGTGCTATTTCGGCCATCAGGACAAGTTTCGGGGTCACCGGTATTGTACCGGGACCACCGGAAGGGTCCCGGGGGTCCACCGGGTGGGGCCACCTATCCCGGAGGGCCCCATGGGCTGAAGTGGGAAGGGATCCAGCCCAAAGTGGGCTGGGGCGCCACTTCCCCCTAGTGCCCATGCGCCTAGGGTGGGGGAAACCCTAAAGGAAGAGTCCTAGGAGGGGAAGGCACCTCCTAGGTGCCTTGGGGAGGAGGGATTCCTCCCTTGCCCCCCCTAGGAGATTGCATCTCCTAGGGCCGGCACCCCCCCAGGCCCCCTATATATAGTGGGGGAGATGGAGGACTTCTTACCTTTGCCTTTGGTGCCTCCCTCTCCCTCTCCAACACCTCCTCCTCCTCCATAGTGCTTGGCGAAGCCCTGCCGGAGTACTGCAGCTCCATCACCACCACGCCGTCGTGCTGCTGCTGGAGCCATCTTCCTCAACTTCTCCTCCCCCTTGCTGGATCAAGAAGAAGGAGACGTCACGCTGACCGTACGTGTGTTGAACGCGGAGGTGCCGTCCGTTCGGCGCTAGGATCTCCGGTGATTTGGATCACGTCGAGTACGCCTTCCTCATCCCCGTTCTTTGAATGCTTCCGCGTGTGATCTACAAAGGTATGTAGATGCAATCCAATCACTCGTTGCTAGATGAACTCCTAGATGGATCTTGGTGAAACCGTAGGAAAACTTTTGTTTTCTGCAACGTTCCCCAACAAGTTTGTGAATATCAGATCCAAGGAGAGAAGTTCCGATCCACGTTCAAACTCTTTCCGCTCGGCTGTTATGATATTATACTGGGAATGGACTGGCTCGAGTCCCGAGGGCTGATGACAGTGAATTGGACTGAAAAATCTATGGCTTTTCAACACAAAGGCAAACGGGTGCAACTCCAGGGGATAGACAGCTCAGAGATTGTTTGTGAACCCATCTCCTCTACCCAATTGAATCTGTTGCAAGCACGGACAGCCATCGCTCATGTTTTGCTGGTAGCAGAAATCAAGGCAGATGTAGAAACGGCTCCAGTGCCGCCGGCAGTACAAGCACTACCTGAGGAGTTCAGTGGCTTGTTTGAGGAACCGCAAGGCTTGCCACCATCACGGGAGTTCGATCACTCCATTGACCTTATACCAGGAGCCCAACCAGTGAATGTGAGACCGTACAGATACAGCCCAGTTCAAAAGGACGAGATTGAAGCGCAAGCGCGAGAAATTCTACGTCAGGGAATCATCCAGTGCAGTCACAGTCCTTTTTCTTCACCCGTCTTGCTGGTACAGAAGAAAGACGACGAATGGAGATTCTGTGTCGATTACCGTCATTTGAATGCGATTACCATCAAAAACAGATACCCAATTCCGGTCATCGAGGAACTACTGGACGAACTGCATGGGGCAACAGTGTTTACCAGCCTCGATTTGAGATCAGGATATCATCAAATTCGGATGCGACCAGGGGATGAACCGAAGACTGCATTTCAAACTCATCACGAGCACTTTGAGTTCAAGGTGATGCCATATGGAGTGACGGGAGGGCCATTTACCTTTCAGCACGGGATGCATATTGTTCTGGGGCCACTACTTCGCCATGGCGTATTGGTGTTCATCGACGACATCTTGGTCTTCAATAAAACACTCCAGAAACATATACAGTTATTGCGTGAAGTATTTCAGAGATTGGAAAAATACTCACTCAAACTCAAGATCAAAAAGTGTGTTTTTGCGCAGCCGCAGCTCAGGTATCTAGGACAGTGATCAGCGCGGAGGGGGTGCATACAGACCCCAAAAACATCAAGAAAGTTCAATCCTGGAGCTCACCAACTTCAGTGAAAGAGCTGCGACAATTTCTGGGGCTAGCTGGGTACTACCGCAGATTCATTAAGCACTACGGGGTGGTCAGTCGCACGCTCACGGACTTATTGAAGAAAGGCGTGACATACCAGTGGACGGACACGTGTGAGCAGGCGTTTCAAGCTCTGAAACAGGCCTTGACATCAGCCCCAGTGTTGGCCTTGCCGGACTTCAAACAACCCTTCACGGTGGAGACCGATGCCTCTGACATGGGTATAGGCGCTGTTCTCATGCAACGGCACCACCCAATTGCCTTCTTGAGCCAAGCGCTTGGCCCTCGACATCGGATGTTATCCACTTACGAGAAGGAGTGCCTCGCCATCCTCATGGCAGTGGAGAGATGGCGACCATACCTGATGCAGTCTGAGTTCACCATTCGCACAGACCACCGCAGCCTAACGTGCTTGGATGACCAACGACTCACCACACCCTGGCAGCACAAGGCACTGTCGAAACTGTTGGGATTACAGTACAAGATCGAGTACCGCAAAGGGGCAACCAATCTGGCCGCTGACGCCTTGTCTCGCAGACCGACTGGGACCAACTGTTCAATCACGGTCTGCGTCCCTACGTGGCTAACTCAAGTCAAGCAAGGCTACAGTGCAGACTCAAGCTGCAGGGACATGTTGGATAAGGCAAAACAAGGGATTGCGCTAAAAGGGCCCTTCCAGGTAACAAATGGCCTCATCCGATACAAAGGAAGAGTGTGGCTGGGTCAAAACAAAGAGGCCCAGAACAAGGTGCTACACGAACTACACTCCGGAGCACTGGGAGGACACTCAGGAGTCCAAGCGACATACAACCGCATCATCAGACTGTTTGCATGGCCTAAACTGAAGCAGGCCGTTAAGAAGTTCGTGGGCAATTGTGCCATTTGCAAGCAGGCCAAGCCAGAGCATGTTAAGTATCCTGGCCTTCTCCAACCTCTTCCAATTCCAGAACAGGCTTGGGAAATGGTAACCTTAGACTTTGTTGAAGGACTGCCAAGGTCGAAGGGCTACAACTCCATCCTAGTGGTCGTGGATAAACTCACACGGTACGCCCATTTTATCCCACTCCGGCACCCATTCTCTGCGCTGCAAGTGGCCAAGGCATATATGGAGAATGTATTCAAGTTGCACGGACCTCCGGACAAGATGGTTTCAGATAGAGATCGGATTTTCACGAGTCGGGTGTGGCAAGAACTGGCCAAGCTGACACGGACCACACTGAACATCTCGTCGGCGCGGCACCCGCAGACTGATGGCACAACGGAAAGGGTGAACCAGTGCATGGAGCTTTACTTGAGATGCTTCGCCCACAACTGTCGAGCAAATGGGCCGACTGGCTAGCCCTGGCAGAATTCTGGTACAACACATCCTACCACTCAGTGCTCAAATCTTCTCCCTTCGAGGTGCTGTACGGACACAAACCCCGATTCTTTGGTATCACCAATATCGCAGACGATACGGTGTCTGACCTGGCAGCTTGGACGAAAGACCGAGCCACAGTGCTGCAATCCCTGAAGCAACACTTACACCGTGCTCGTCAAGTGATGAAGGCAAAGGCAGACCAGAAGAGAACGGACCGGGTGTTTGCAGTTGGGGACTGGGTGTATCTCAAGCTGCAGCCGTATGCGCAATCATCGGTCGCGACTCGAGCTAACCACAAGTTGGCTTTTCGATACTTTGGTCCGTTTCAGGTCATCGGGCGGGTCGGCGAGGTGGCGTACAAGTTGGCGCTACCGGAGCACGCCAAGATCCACCCCGTCATCCATGTGTCGCAGCTCCGCGCGGGCGTGCCTCCGGACACAGAAGTCATGCCGGAGTTGCCAGTCCTCGATGAAGATCCTACCATTCCAGGTGCCGGCAGCCATCCTTCAGCGTCGAGACGTGCAGCGTGGAGTCCGGCAAGTACCGCAAGTACTGGTGCACTGATCGGGGTTTCCCCGATCGCTGTCCACCTGGGAGGACGAAGTGCCCCTTCGCGCCCGTTTTCCTCGAGCCTTGGCTTGGGGACAAGCCAAAAATCAAGGGGGGAGGAATGTCACGGGAACTACTGAAGGCCAAGGCCCAGCACCACCAGACCGGCCCAGGAGAGAGAGCCAGCCCAACCGCCAAGTGACCGGGCCCATGTGGAGCAAGTGACACTACTTAAAGGCGAAACGAGTGGAGAACTAGGGCATCGATAGATCAGACCTAACGGCGCCGCAAGGGCGATGTATCCTCTCTCCCACCTCTGGCTCTCATTCCCCGATCCCCTTTCTTGCTGAAAAACCCTAGCTACTTGTATCTTCGATCTGATCATCTAAGAGTAAATCCTATCGCCTAGACACAAGATCCGTGTCAGATGCACAGCGAGAGCAAGGCACCGATTTGCAGTCACCTTGAAGCAGAAGGCGTAGATGTCTCCTTGGTGGATGTTTGCATAGCTGCGAAACTTTGACCAGCTCGTGGTGATGGCGGCTTTATTGTCCATTCCTAACATGATGCAACAATCGTCATGAACCTTGTTGTTAGCAAGCTTGATCTTCAACGTACCATCATGCTACAGGAGAAATGAAGGAATTGAGAGCCACTCAGCCACATGCTGCCCTGAAATTAAGCAAGTTGGTGTAACTCAGAACAAGTCTCTAATTCGTCATGAACCTTGTTGTTGGCAAGCTTGATCTTCAACGTACCATCATGCTACAGGAGAAAGGAAGGAATTGAGAGCCACTCAGCCACATGCTACCCTGAAATTAAGCAAGTTGGTGTAACTCAGAACAAGTCTCTAACAATTAGCACTCGACTTATGTATAAATGATTTGGTACAGAACTTACACATCAAGTAAAAAAAATTCTATCAGTTTTTTTTACTTAAGCCATATAATGCTCTACAGTTAGCTCAAGTAACATGAAGTTTGAACAAAAACATACCGAGTTAAGCAACCAAAATAATCTATCTGTCAACACAAGTAAAATATGCAAATCAAGCAAAAGAAAAGGACTCTGTTAGCCTCTGTTTTGATAGATTAACATCGAACTCTAGTATATGTTACTGCATCACATGTTAGAAAAGCTACATAATAATCCACCATTTGTTCTGAATCACAAGCAAGATTTACGATATAACGACAAGAATTGGGACAAAGTTTATAAATATAGCTCCAGAGAGAAGCAAGAGTCTCTAAAAGCTTTACCTTACCTTTATAAAAGCTTTGTATGGGATGAAAAGAGCTTTTGGAGAACACCACTACCCACAACCCAAGAAGAAAACCCCGATACTTACCTCATTCATCATCATCATATATTTTTTTATAGGCATGAACAAGAAAATCGTATGTACCCTGTCCTATACACAAGATTGGTACAAAGGTAGCCACATAATGTGCATGACTGAATAGCAAATGCTGTTGTATTTGTTAACATACAGTATGCGTAGTTTAGTGAAAATGCTTAAGCAAACAGGTATAAATCTCCTCGTGTTGTAAGACATCAAGTTGTAGGTGAATACTCATAAGAAATATAAACAACTACTTGGAAGCAATGAATACAATTCAGAATACTCTCTGCAAGGCCCTCGAGAATAAGTATAACCCCCATTATTCTGTAAAAATATAATCAAAAGCATAGATGAACAAAAACATTAAAATGAAGCTTGAATCGATCTGGCAGCAGTTGCAATGTCCCACAACAACAACACCTTACACCACTCGATCTGCTCTGCATTGCAACTACAAACACCCACTTCAGTTATCAGAAACTCGAGTGACAAATACTTGAAAACAGACAATAATACAGAACTGACACTTGCGTAGACTCGTACATTATACATACTTGCCAACATATAAAATTGTGTATTACCTGCATCCATTAATTTTAATCTTTTTCTAATCCATCAAATTTTGTAAATTATGTTGGACAAATGAGAACATCTTTGCTACTCCAAGGTCTTATGTAAGAATTATTTGTTAGTGAAAATCATTAAAACAAAAAGGAGTTGGAGGGTACCTACACCATACAGATGAATAACTCGAGCCATTTTAGCATGCTGAGTAAACGTGAAGTTAGGTTCATCAAGATCGGCTTCGAAGCATTCTGGCCTAGTGTACTTCTTGAATGCTTCTATTTCAGACTTACCTAAGATTTTGTTTAGCATCCGCAAGCTCATGGTCCAAACTGCACAACACAGAAACCTGGCTCATGCATAGATTAAAAGAAAGCACATACTTGTAAAAAACACCTTTGTGTGATCAAAACATCCAAGTTTCTTTCTCTAGGTGCAAGATATTTGTGATTGCGTAACTCAAGAAGGTTTAAATCCTGAAATAGAGCAATTCAAGTTTGAACTTTCTATAACGCGGGACATTGAATCAAGCTCATAACTAAAGAATATAACTCATTACCTGCCATTTGATCTTATTGCATGCCAATTGAAGTTGGATTTCATCCCTGCCATATGGATCCCATCTCTTTATAGGTGAAGCAGAGAATTCCCCCAAATTATTTACTTCATAATGATCTATACAACTAAAGTATGCAATCAGTTAGAAAGAAAAACTCATCCAAAGATCACCATTAATAGGAACAATTATATAAGATTTACCTAAACCAAATATGTATTTCTACATTAGGATTTCATCCACCAATCATGCAAGTATCACATTACATTTTCCACACAGCAAATCAAGCATAAACAAAACAACGGGGCATGGAAATCAGAGCAAACCTCAACAGCGGCGAGGCTGGTGCTAGAGCAGCAAGGCAAGGAAGCTAGGGAGGTACATAAACCTATGAATGTACCAAAACCAACATCAGCCCTTTGTATCATTGAAACATCATTTGCTCCTGCAAATAGAAAACAAGATCACCATAAATCAGATTGTGAATATAAACATTGGAAGATGACAAATAATGAAGAAAACAGTTAGTCATGTCTCCAAAATGAAAGGTGACAGTAAAACTGACAAGTTTCATGTACAGCAAAAACTTAAATTGGCATCATTCTGCAGTATCATTTACTTGATCTCCAATTGTGACTGATGGAATAACAAAGCATCATGGTATAGGAAAAAGTTTTTTTCATGGAAGTCGGATGGCGTAGTGAGGCATTCAGCTCTTGTTGTTTGTAAGTGCACAACAGAGCATAAACATTACAGAGAGTAAAATATTTCCCTACAACCTGGTTGAACTTTAATTGAACAGCTTGTACGCTTAGAGACAAAGAACCTTCACCAACTTGTGTTCAGGTTGGACAGCTCTAATCACATCAATGCCTACAACATTTCCAGTAACAGACTCATACAACTTCTTACTACTCGCACACCTCCCTGCATACATGATTTGCCCCTTCATCAACTCTGGAGTCTTATGCAAAGTCTCAATTAAGTTATCATTCTCATTAGTTATGACACTACACTATCCCAGTCATTTTACAACATCCATCGAAAGGTCATCATTTCTTAATTATCATCAACATTATCAGCCACGTAATCATAGTTTGGCAGTTAGTTTTTATAACTTACTCTATTCCATCTTTCAATGGTGTTTTTCCTCAGCGTGAGGGTGCCTGATGGTTGAGCTTAAAAGATTAATAAGACATGCTCATGAAATCTCCTGTGCTCCCTGTGAGTGTTACGATTGTTCTGACATTTCATAAGTTGGAATGGTTACAAACAGTTTAATTTTGTGTGATTGGCTTTTTCATATACAACTGCATGCTTGGTACTCTAAATCGTGGAAGAAATTCAAACTGCAGTTCATCCGCACTGCGGCATCTAACTTGGATAGGATTTTAGTAAAGAAAAACTTGGATATATTTTCATGGTTATTTTCAAGGGAGACTCAGACTACATAGCACGCATCATTAGTGCCCTCTACTATGTGACAAAAGAAAAGAATGATCATGACATGAACCACCTTGAGCGGAGCATGAAGGTACGGTGAGGAGGAGGAAGAGGAGTTGATTCCGTACCTTGGATACCAGGCGGTCGAGGAGGAATCAGGCGCGAAAGAAGCCGAGGGAGAAGGGAAGTGCATGGGGAGGACGAACGCGGCATCCAAGCCGCTGAGCGCCATCCCCGACCTCGACGGCACCACCACCACACAATAAAAACAGAAGATATCAAGTCCAAGGAAGCACATGAAGTCAAGTACAAGCGTGGAATCACTCTCTATCGTTCTTGATTAAAACGAAAATCAGTAGAAAGAAAAGTAGCACTGGAGACGACCTTCAAGTTATATGTCCCATGAGCAGCTTCCAGCATTGGCAACCCAATTTGACAAGAACATTGATAATCTTTTCATCGCCAGGATTTACACCCCAATAACAACAAATGTCAAAGATATCCTGCAAAGTAAATTCCTGTTATTGGTATTGAATTGCCAAGGACAGGATAAAACAATATAAATTTCAACCAAAAGAATGCATGACCCATCAGATATTAAGCAGCAAATCAGCTCAAGGAGAAAGGGCATGAATCCTGACCTCAAGATTAAGTTCTGGTGGAGATGATGAGAGACGAAATAAAAGGGAACTCATATATAGAAGTGCAGATCAGAGTGAGAGAGAGGGATGCGAACCTGTAGGTGGATTCGGCGCCGTCGGAATCAGCAAAACCAGAGAGGAGGACAATCTCGTGTGGGGCAATAGCAGATCAACCCGAATTAGCAAGGATGCAAGCAAATACATCAAACAACAACACAAGGAATAGTTCATACCACAGAAGAGTTGGACTTCTTGCTACTACTGGTGGTGGCCACGGTAGGATTGGAGCGAGAGGAGGAAGAATAGGCGACTCTAGACGGAAGTGCCTTGTTGGCGTTGCTGCGGGGCCAAGCCGTCCTCCTCGCTGGCCACTTACCGAGATCCAGCCGTCGCCATCTCTTCTCTCCCTCCGCGCTCGGGGAAGGAGAGGACGAGGCGCCCTGCCCTTGCTCAGGACGGCCGGTGAGGCAAGAGGAGCTAATGCTCCATGCTGAAGCCGAAGGTGGTAGGGAGAAGGGGAAGGGAGGTGCATCGGTGACGGCGGCGACGCTACAGGTCCGAGCGATACGGGAGAAGAGGACGCGGGTTGGGTTGGGGGGAGGGAGCCAACGGAGAGGATACGGAGTATGTGATGGCAGCGCGAGGGAAGGAGGAAGGATAGCAGCGCCAGGATTCTTGCCTTCATAGAGAAGGAATGTCCCTTTTCTCTCTATCCATGCGTTTTACTGGGGATGTTTTACCCTGTGAAGGTGCTACCTTTTGGAGAGATATCAGCGACGCACAGTAAAACGGGGCACCTGGCATAGCCCATCGATGGCCCCTTCTGCACACGTTAATGTTTTCCGATGTCATCCTCGCCATCATTTTTGTCTTCAGCGTCGTAGAGGTCTTCATTGCATTCTGGATTTGCCAGTCTAGCCTCACCTACAGGCGCCGTATATGGATCAGGAGTGTTCTTCTACTCGTCTCCATTTGGGTGTTCGGCGCCATACTCAGCATTGGCGGTGTCGCTTAATATGTTGCATGGTTAGTAAATTCCTTGAAGTTACATTTTTTGTTGTTGTTCACAAAATAGCAAAATAGTTTATTTCTAAGGAATTAAATAGTTTCACAAAGTCACGCTTCCTTTTGTATCGCTACTTCAACAGCCATGGTGCCCTTTGGGATTTTGACAAAAATGTCCCACCCGCCAACCATGCAGCCATGGACCTGAACAAGTTTGTTGGGTCAGCCAGACTTCTTATTCAAGGAAAATCTTGGAAAATATTGTCATATAGACTTGATCGAACTTAATGAAGTTTGACTTTGGATGAAACTAGAACTTCAAATAATTTATATTGGTGGAAGCACCAAGAGGCTATATAGAAAGTTGGCCGACATTTGGTTTGCTATAATCCCTCTAAAAACAGCATATTTCTAGTTTTGTAGCTGATTAGTGGGGAGGGGTTGGTTTCTGAATAGAAATGGGATGGCATAGAAACCTGTAATTGAGAAATATACATTACCGTTAGCTCCTAACGATATTAACAAACTGTTATCTTTAATGTAACAGTGCCAAGGAGAAGAACAGGGACACTGATCAGTCTACGTTCTCCCGCAAAAAAAGAGAGAGACAGAGAGACAGTGAGATCCGTCTACGTTACTTCATGATCAGTACTATCACTGTGTTTATATTTTTCTTATTAAATGTGTGGTGTTGTATGGAAATATTTCTTGATCTTATTCTTTGTAGATATGATTAAATAATCCTATTTATACTGATACCAATCTCAAGAGCTTTATTTGGGGTAAGTAGTTCACTTTCTACATCTTTCATGTCTCGCAAATGGGCATATGGGACATGCAAATCGGCCGTCTGACAGATCACCTAAAAATCCACACTAAAAGAAAAAATTGTGCCCAAAATTTGAGACGGCAATTTGTTCCTGTCATATTACTTCAGCCATAGTTGTCACACAAAACAATAACAACAGTAGCAAAGAGATTAGAAAAAATAGGGGCAAAGAAAAGATCAGAGCTATTAGTACCTGTAACTCGATTGATCGGGCAAGGCCCTAGAACAGCGACCACCTTCTTCCTATATATTTTGGCGCATTAGTCCCGCCTGTATGTGTTGTTGCCATCTCACTTCTTCCCTTTTTAAGAACAACTTGCTAAAACTTATTGATCATCAGAAATGTTTACAGGAACTATTATGTGATCATAAGGCTATACAAAGCCATACATGGCGACCCAAACTGAAAGTTAGTACTATATGCTTAGTTTTCTTTTTGAGAGATCGTATATGCTTAGCTAAGTTGTGAGACTCGTAGCTTCTTTCTTTTTGCGACGTGGGATTGTGGGAAGGCCGGAGCGGGCTGCTCTTTTTTTTTAGTACCGGGCTACTCCTGGTTGCTCACCAAGTATTCTTCCTATGCCTCAAAAAAAAACCCAAGTATTCTTCCTTCACAAAGAAATACTTTATTTAACACACACGAACATTCACTCAACACACACACACATTACACGCACGCACAAATCTCACAACACTGTATGAAGAAATGTAAGGACAGATAAAATATTTTTCATTGACTTATGGGCAGAGAGATTCTAATTAATAGCAGATCTGACCGGTGGACTCCACATATCAGGCCTAACGTGGCGAAGGGAACATGAGAAAACAGTGCAGTACCTGGAAGGCTGCAGGCACGATCGATCTTCACGCCGTGTGTTGTTGTTCGTCGGCGAGACCACGCGTACTGCTTTTTTTTTCGAAAGGGGACTTCTCGGTCTCTGCATCAGAACGATGCATGCGGTCACAATTATATAAAAATAAAAAGTATGTTCAACAAGGTCTGAAAGTCTGAAAACGAATAAATGGCTAGCTCACCAAGAGCCACAATGCCAGAAACAAAAGGTCCAAAAGCCACAACCGACTGGCAAAATAAAGATAGATAAACTAATTGCATATCCTATTACATGACCGTCATTCAAACCGGTTGAAGATATCCCACGCTACCATCTCCCACCGGACAGATCCAGTAACCAAACGCTCCCTGGCCTCCGTCGGAGTGAGTAAGGACCACATACGGATCAGCGAAGTAGCTTAGAATAAAACCTGCAAAAAATGAATAGTTGTTGTTCTGTTAAAAGCCAAATCATTTCTGCAGTTCCAAATTGCCCATAACAGCGCACAAATTCCTACGCGAATGTGTCTAGCTGTTTCGGACTCTATCCCAACAAGCCACGTTCCAAATAACGAACTGATCGAATTCGGAGGAGTGATGTTAAAGGCAATTTGTACCGTGTGCCATAGCACTCTTGCCAACGGGCAGTCAAAGAAGAGGTGCTTGATAGTTTCGTCCCGATCACAGAAACTACACCTAGTAGATCATGTCCAGTTGCGCTTAACCAGATTATCCTTTGTTAAAATAACTTATTTATGCACAAACCACATAAACACTTTAATTTTCAAAGGAACCTTGACTTTCCAAACATGTTTGGACCTAGGAATAACACAAGAGTTGATGACATCGATATACATCGACTTGACTGTGAATTCTCCAGACCTAGTAAGCTTCCAACACAACTGATCGGGCTGATGAGTTAGCTGAACCTCCATCAGTCTACTCACCAGATGAAGCCATGCTTTTCACTGGTGGCCAATGAGCACCCTTCGAAACTAAATATAAAGGGGAATTGACTGCATGATCGTTGCAACCAGAGCATCACGTCGCTGAACTATACGATACAGGGACGGATACTGAAGTGCCAAGGGCGTATCACCAAGCCAAGTATCCTCTCAGAATCGAGTGTTGTTACCATTACCGACAATAAACTTTGCTCTATTAAAGAAAGCAACTTTAACTCTCATGAGCCCCTTCCAAAATGGCGAATCAGTCGGTCTCACTGTCGCCTGTGACAAAGTCTTAGAATGCAGGTACTTGCTACAGAGAATCTGCGCCCAAGTAGCCTCCGTCTCACCTGATAACTTATACAACCATTTACTGAGAAGGCATCTGTTCTAGACTTCAAGATTCTCAATACCAAGGCCCCCCTGGTCATTTGGTCGACAAATGATATCCCATTTGGCGAGTCGGTATTTTCTCTTAAGTTCATCACTCTGCCAGAAGAATCGGGATCGATAGAAGTCGAGCCTTTTCCTAACCCCAACTGGGACTTTAAAGAAAGATAAGAGAAACATAGACATACTCGTGAGCATCGAATTAATAAGAATCAATCGGCCTCCATAGGACATGAGTTTGCCCTTCCAGCAACTCAGTTTGTTCTCAAACCGATCCTCAATGCACTTCCATTCTCTGTTTGTCAGCTTACGATGATGAATGGGTATACCTAGGTACGTAAAAGGTAATTCTCCCAATTCACATCCGAAGAATTGCTTATAAGCCTCTTGTTCCTCTTTGGCTCTATCAAAACAGAACAACTCGCTTTTATGAAATTTAATCTTCAAACCGGTCAATTGTTCAAATAAGCATATCATATTTCTCGCTTTTGCCAAGTCGTGCTCCATAAAGATGATAGTATCATCAGCGTACTGCAGGATGGACACACCACCATCAACTAGATGAGGCACGAAGCCACCCACCTGTCCGGCCTCCTTTGCCCTACCTATCAAGATTGCTAACATGTCAACGACGATGTTGAACAAGATAGGAGACATTGGATCCCCTTGTCTCAGGCCTTTATGTGTCTGAAAATAATGACCTATGTCGTCATTCACTTTAATTCCAACACTCCCTTTTTGTGTGAAGGATTCTACTTGGCGTCGCCAAGCTTCATCAAAGCCCTTCATGCGTAAGGCCTGCCTTGTTCTTGCTCTCCAGGATGGACTCGTCGGATGCTCTATGGTCGCTATGCACACCACGACCGCGCGAGGCATGGAGTCAAGTTGTCCTACATGGCGAACATACCCGGCCCGGCTGAGAGAGTGATCATGGTCCATGGTCGGAGGAGAACGGGGATGCGCTCTTGTATAAGAGATGTGGAAGCGCTAGAGATTCTGGACACAGTTAATTGGGTGCACACATGGTCCGAGTGCCTTTGAACAAGTCTTCTCATTACAAGCTTTGAAAAGCCTGAACGAAAATTGTGGACGTAAATCATCGCACAACGTGTTCCCTTGTGAACTACTACTCCATACCAGTTTCAATTGGGCACCCTTTTTCTTGAAGAATAAAGATGATTTCTTAGCAAAATACTGTAGAACTTATCAACTCATAATATTGATAGTGATGTCCTGTCCCCTGGCTTGTCTGTTTAAATAATGTACTGTATTATTCATGTATGGATGCTCTTTGCTGCAATTTTTTTTGCAGAAGCTGTAAATATTCATTTGAATGTGCGTCAATCAATGGGGTGTGACGGAAGGAGATTACTGTTGTCCTTGTTACCATCAATGTTCTAAATAGCAAGCTATGCCATTTAGAGGCGGCTCGGCTAGAAGCTATGAAAAGTTATAGCGAAAGCGAAACTAAGCCCCATTTAGCCTTTTTCTTAGATCATGAGAAATTGAAGCAAAAAAATAAGTATTCAATCAGGCATCATATATGGTATATGAAGGAAATATGCCCTAGAGGCAATAATAAAGTTATTATTTATTTCCTTATTTCATGATAAATGTTCATTATTCATGCTAGAATTGTATTAACCGAAAACATAATACATGTGTGAATACATAGACAAACATAGTGTCACTAGTATGCCTCTACTTGACTAGCTCATTGATCAAAGATGGTTAAGTTTCCTAGCCATAGACATGAGTTGTTATTTGATCAACGGGGTCACATCATTAGGAGAATGATGTGATTGACTTGACCCATTTCGTTAGCTTAGCACTTGATCGTTTAAATTTACTGCTATTGCTTTCTTCATGAGTTATATATGTTCCTATGACTATGAGATTATGCAACTCCCGAATACCGGAGGAACACTTTGTGTGCTACCAAACGTCACAACGTAACTGAGTGATTATAAAGGTGCTCTATAGGTGTCTCCGATGCTGTTCGTGGAGTTGGCATAAATCAAGAATAGGATTTGTCACTCCGATTGTCGGAGATGTAACTCTGGGCCCTCTCGGTAATGCACATCACTATAAGCCTTGCAAGCAATGTGACTAATGAGTTAGTTGCGGGATGTTGCATTACGGAACGAGTAAAGAGACTTGCTAGTAACGTGATTGAGCTAGGTATTGGGATACCGACGATCGAATCTCGGGCAAGTAACATACCGATGACAAAGGGAACAATGTATATTGTTATGCGGTTTGACCGATAAAGATCTTCGTAGAATATGTAGGAACCAATATGAGCATCCAGGTTCCGCTATTGGTTATTGACCGGAGACATGTCTCGGTCAGGTCTACATAGTTCTCGAACCCATAAGGTCCGCACGCTTAAAGTTCTGTGACGATCAGTATTATGAGTTTATATGTTTTGATGTACCGAAGGTAGTTCGGAGTCCCGGATATGATCACGGACATGACGAGGAGTCTCGAAATGGTCGAGACATAAAGATTGATATATTGGAAGCCTACATTTGGACATCGAAAGAGTTCCAGGTGAAATCGGGATTTTACCGGAGTGCCGGAGGGGTTACCGGGACCCCCCGGGGGTTAATGGGCCTTATTGGGCCCTGGTGGAGAGAGATAAGGGGCCGGCCAGGGCAGGCCGCGCGCCCCCTCCCCCTCTGGTCCGAATTGGACTAGAAGAGTGAAGGAAATATGCCCTAGAGGCAATAATAATTTTTTTATTTATTTCCTTATTTCATGATAAATGTTTATTATTCATGCTAGAATTGTATTAACCGGAAACATAATACATGTGTGAATACATAGACAAACATTGTGTCACTAGTATGCCTCTACTTGACTAGCTCATTAATCAAAGATGGTTAAGTTTCCTAACCATAGACATGAGTTGTCATTTGATTAACGGGATCACATCATTAGGAGAATGGTGTGATTGACTTGACCCATTCCGTTAGCTTAGCACTTGATCGTTTAGTATGTTGCTATTGCTTTCTTCATGACTTATACATGTTCCTATGACTATGAGATTATGCAACTCCCGTTTACCGGAGGAACACTTTGTGTGCTACCAAACGTCACAACGTAACTGGGTGATTATAAAGGTGCTCTATAGGTGTCTCCGAAGGTACTTGTTGAGTTGGCGTATTTTGAGATTAGGATTTGTCACTCCGATCTTCTGAGAGGTATCTCTGGGCCCACTCGGTAATACACATCACTATAAGCCTTGCAAGCATTGTAACTAATGAGTTAGTTGCGGGATGATGTATTACAGAACGAGTAAAGAGACTTGCCGGTAACGAGATTGAACTAGGTATTGAGATACCGACGATCGTATCTCGGGCAAGTAACATACCGATGACAAAGGGAACAACGTATGTTGTTATGCGGTTTGACCGATAAAGATCTTCGTAGAATATTTAGGAGACAATATGAGCATCCAGGTCCGCTATTGGTTATTGACCGGAGACGTGTCTTGGTCATGTCTACATAGTTCTCGAACCCGTAGGGTCCGCACGCTTAACGTTCGGTGACGATTTGTATTATGAGTTTATGTGTTTTGATGTACCGAAGGTAGTTCGGAGTCCCAGATGAGATCGGGGACATGATGAGGAATCTCGAAATGCTCGAGACGTAAAGATCGATATATTTGACGACTATATTCGGACATCAGAAAGGTTCCGAGTGATTCGGATATTTTTCGGAGTACTGGAGAGTTACGGGAATTCGCCGGGGAGTATATGGGCCTTATTGGGCTTTAGGGGGAAGAGAGAGGAGAGGCTGTGCGCCCCCCAATGCTTAGTCTGAATTGGACTAGGGGGAGGGGCGGCACCCCCTCCTTCCTTCTCTTCTCTTTTCCCTTTCCTTCTCTCCTACTCCTACTACTTGGAAGGGCTCCTAGTTCTACTAGGAAAGGGGGAATCCTACTCCCGGTGGGAGTAGGACTCCCCTAGGGCGCGCCATAGAGAGGGCCGGCCCTCCCCCTCCTCCACTCCTTTATATACAGGGAGGGGGCACCCCTTGGAGACACAACAATTGATCTCTTGATCTCTTAGCCGTTTGCGGTGCCCCCCTCCACCATATTCCTCCTCGATCATATCGTAGCGGTGCTTAGGCGAAGCCCTACGTCGGTAGCAACATCATCACCGGCACCACGCCGTCGTGCTGACGGAACTCTCCCGTGAAGCTCTGCTGGATCGAAGTTCATGGGATGTCATTGAGCTGAATGCGTGCTGAACTCGGAGGTGCCGTGCGTTCGGTACTTGGATCGGTCGGATCGTGAAGATGTACGAGTACATCAACCGCGTTATGCTAACGCTTCCGCTTTCGATCTACGAGGGTACGTTGACACACTCTCCCCTCTCGTTGCGATGCATCATCATGATCCTGCGTGTGCGTAGGAATTTGTTTGAAATTACTACGTTCCCCAACAGTGGCATCAGAGCTTGGTTTTATGCGTAGATGTTATATGCACGAGTAGAACACAAGTGAGTTGTGGGCGATACAAGTCATACTGCTTACCAGCATGTCATACTTTGGTTCGGCGGTATTGTTGGATGAAGCATCCCGGACCGACATTACGCGTACGCTTACGCGAGACTGGTTTTACCGCCGTGCTTTGCACACAGGTGACTAGCGGGTGTAAGTTTCTCCAACTTTAGTTGAACCGAGTGTGGCTATGCCCGGTCCTTGAGAAGGTTAAAACATCACTAACTTGATGAACTATCGTTGTGGTTTTGATGCGTAGGTAAGAACGGTTCTTGCTCAGCCCATAGCAGCCACGTAAAACTTGCAACAACAAAGTAGAGGACGTCTAACTTGTTTTTGCAGGGCATGTTGTGATGTGATATGGTCAAAACGTGATGAGATATAAGTTGTTGTATAAGATGATCATGTTTTGTTGAAGTTATCGGCAACTGGCAGAAGCCTTATGGTTGTCTCTTTATTGCATAAGATGCAAGCACCAAATAACTGCTTTACTTTATCGCTATACGATAGCAATAGTTGCAAGAGCAATAGTTGGCGAGACGACCATGTGATGACACATTGATATAGATCAATATGATGGAGATCATGGTGTCATGCCGGTGATGATGGTGATCATGATGGTGCTTCGGAGATGGAGATCACAAGCACAAGATGATGATGGCCATATCATATCACTTATATTGATTGCATGTGATGTTTATCTTTTATACATCTTATTTTGCTTAGATCGACGGTAGCATTATAAGATGATCTCTCACTAAATTTCAAGGTATAAGTGTTCTCCCTGAGTATGCACCATTGCGAAAGTTCTTCGTGCTGAGACACCACGTGATGATCGGGTGTGATAAGCTCTACGTTCAAATACAATGGGTGCAAGACAGCTTTGCACACGCGAAATACTCGGGTTAAACTTGACGAGCCTAGCATATGCAGATATGGCCTTAGAACACTGGAGACCGAAAGGTCGAGCGTGAATCATATAGTAGATATGATCAACATAATGATGTTCACCATTGAAAACTACTCCATCTCACGTGATGATCGGGCATGGTTTAGTTGATTTGGATCACGTGATCATTTAGATGACTAGAGGGATGTCTATCTAAGTGGGAGTTCTTAAGTAATATGATTAATTGAACTTTAATTTATCATGAACTTAGTCCTGGTAGTATTAGCATATCTATGTTGTAGATCAATAGCTCGCGTTTAGCTCCCCTGTTTTATTTTTGATATGTTCCTAGAGAAAAATAAGTTGAAAGATGTTAGTAGCAAAGATGCAGACTAGCTCCGTGATCTGAGGATTATCCTCATTGCTGCACAGAAGTATTATGTCCTTGATGCACCGCTAGGTGACAGAACTATTGCAGGAGCAGATGCAGATGTTTTGGACGTTTTAACAAAAGCTCGGTATGATAACTACTTGATAGTTTAGTGCACCATGCTTTACGGATTAGAACTGGGACTTCAAAAATGTTTTGAATGCCATGGAGCATATAAGATGTTCCAAGAGTTGAAATTGGTATTTTATACTCATGCCCGTGTCGAGAGGTATGAGACCTCTGACATTACTTTGCCTATAAGATGGAGGAGAATAGCTCAACCAGTAAGCATGTGCTCAGATTGTCCGAGTACTACAATCACTTGAATCAAGTGGGAGTTAATCTTCCAGATAAGATAGTGATTGACAGAGTTCTCTAGTCACTATCACCAAGTTGCTAGAACTTCGTGATGAACTATAATATGCAAGGGATAACGGAAACGATTCCCAAGCTCTTCGTGATGCTGAAATCGACGAAGGTAGAAATCAAGAAAAGCATCAAGTGTTGATGGTTAACAAGACCACTAGTTTCAAGAAAAGGGCGAAGGGAAGAAGGGTAACTTGAAGAAGACCAACAAGCAAGTTGCTGCTCAAGTTAAGAAACCCAAGTCTGGACCTAAGCCTGAGACTAAGTGCTTTTACTGCAGAGGGGCTAGTCACTGGAAGCGGAACTGCCCCAAGTATTTGGCGGATAAGAAGGATGGCAAAGTGAACAAATGTATATTGGATATACATGTTATTAATGTGTACTTTACTAGTGTTTATAGCAACCCCTCGGTATTTGATACTAGTTCAGTTGCTAAGAGTAGTAACTTGAAACGGGAGTTGTGGAATGAACAGAGACTAGTTAAGGGTGAAGTAACGATGTGTGTTGGAAGTAGTTCCAAGGATGATATGATCATCATCGCACACTCCCTATACTTTCAGAATTAGTGTTGAACCTAAATGAGTGTTATTTGGTGTTTGCGTTGAGCATGAATATGATTTGATCATGTTTATTGCAATACGGTTATTCATTTAAGTTAGAGAATAATTGTTATTCTGTTTACATGAATAAAACCTTCTATGGTTATACACCCAATGAAAATGGTTTGTTGAATCTCGATCGTAGTGATACACATATTCATAATATTGAAGCCAAAAGATGCAAAGTTAATAATGATAGTGCAACTTATTTGTGGCACATTCGTTTAGGTCATATTGGTGTAAAGCGCATGAAGAAAATCCATGCTGATGGGCTTTTGGAATCACTTGATTATGAATCAGTTGATACTTGCGAACCATGCCTCATGGGCAAAGATGACTAAGACTCCGTTCTCCGGAACAATGGAGCGAGCAACTAACTTATTGGAAATAATACATATTGATGTATGCAGTCCGATGAGTGTTGAGGCTCGCGGCGGGTATCGTTATTTTCTGACCTTCACAGATGATTTGAGCAGATATGGGCATATCTACTTGATGAAACATAAGTCTGAAACATTTCAAAAGTTCAAAGAATTTCAGAGTGAAGTGGAAAATCATCGTAACAAGAAAATAAAGTTTCTGCGATCTGATCGTGGAGGAGAATATTTGAGTTACGAGTTTGGTCTTCATTTGAAACAATGTGGAATAGTTTCACAACTCACGCCACCTGGAACACCACATCGTAATGGTGTGTCCGAACGTCATAACCGTACTTTATTATATATGGTGCGATCTATGATGTCTCTTACCGATTTATCACTATCATGTTGGGGTTATGCATTAGAGACAGTTGCATTCACGTTAAATAGGGCACCATCTAAATCCGTTGAGACGACACCATATGAACTGTGGTTTGGCTAGAAACCTAAGCTGTCGTTTCTTAAAGTTTGGGGCTGCGATGCTTATGTGAAAAAGTTTCAACCTGATAAGCTCGAATCCAAATCGGATAAATGTGTCTTCATAGAATACCCAAACGAAACTGTTGGGTACACCTTCTATCACAGATCCAAAGGCAAGATCTTTGTTGCTAAAGGTGGATCCTTTCTAGAGAAGGAGTTTCTCTCGAAAGAAGTGAGTGGGAGGAATGTAGAACTTGATGAGGTAATTGTACCTTCTCCCGAATTGGAAAGTAGTTCATCACAGCAATCAGTTCTAGTGATCTCTACACCAATTAGTGAGGAAGCTAATGATGATGATCATGAAACTTCAGATCAAGTTACTACCGAACCTCGTAGGACAACTAGAGTATGGTCCGCACCAGAGCGGTACGGTGATCCTTTCTGGAAGTCATGTTACTAGACCATGACGAACCTACGAACTATGAGGAAGCGATGATGAGCCCAGATTCCGCGAAATGGCTTGAGGCCATGAAATCTGAGATGGGATCCATGTATGAGAACAAAGTATGGACTTTGATTGACTTGCCCGATGATCGGTGAGTCATTAAGAATAAATGTATCTTCAAGAGGAAGACGGACGCTGATAGTAGTGTTACTACAAAGCTCAAATTGTCGCAAAATGTTTTTGACAAGTTCAAGGTGTTGACTACAATGAGTTTTTGTCACTCGTATCGATGCTTTAAGTCTGTCCGAATCATGTTAGCAAATTACCACATTTTATGAAATCTGGCAAATGGATGTCAAAACTACATTCCTTAATGGATTTCTTAAACAAGAGTTGTATATGATGCAACCAGAAGGTTTTGTCGATCCTAAAGGTGCTAACAAAATGTGCAAGCTCCAGTGATCCATTTATGGACTGGTGCAAGCATCTCAGAGTTGGAATATACGCTTTGATGAGTTGATCAAAGCATATAATTTTATACAGACTTGTGGTGAAGCCTGTATTTACAAGAAAGTGAGTGGGAGCACTACAACATTTCTGATAAATATATGTGAATGACATATTGTTGATCGGAAATAATGTACAATTTTCTAGAAAGCATAAAGGAGTATTTGAAAGGAATTTTTCAAATAAAGACCTCAGTGAAGCTACTTACATATTGAGCATCAAGATCTATAGAGATAGATCAAGACACTTGATAAGTTTTTTCAATGAGTACATACCTTGACAGGATTTTGAAGTAGTTCAAAATGGAACAGTCAAAGAAAGAGTTCTTAGCTGTGTTACAATGTGTGAAATTGAGTAAGACTCAAAGCCCGACCACAGCAGAAGATAGAAAGAGAATGAAAGTCATTCCCTATGCCTCAGCCATAGTTTCTATAAAGTATGCCATGCTGTGTACCAGATCTATTGTATACCCTACACTGAGTTTAGCAAGGGAGTACAATAGTGATCTAGGAGTAGATCACTAGACAACGGTCAAAATTATCCTTAGTGGAATAAGGATATCTTTCTCGATTATGGAGGTGACAAAAGGTTCGTCGTAAAGGATTACGTCGATGCAAATTTTGACACTGATCCAGATGACTCTAAGTCTCAATCTGGATACATTTTGAAAGTGGGAGCAATTAGCTACAGTAGCTCCGTGCAGAGCATTGCTGACATAGAAATTTGCAAAATACATACGGATCTGAATGTGGCAGACCCGTAGACTAAACTTCTCTTACAAGCAAAACGTGATCACACCTTAGTACTCTTTGGGTGTAAATCACATAGCGATGTGAACTAGATTATTGACTCTAGTAAACCCTTTGGGTGTTGATCACATGACGATGTGAACTATGGATGTTAATCACATGGTGATGTGAACTATTGGTGTTAAATCACATGGTGATGTGAACTAGATTATTGACTCTAGTGCAAGTCGGAGACTGAAGGAAATATGCCCTAGACGCAATAATAAAGTTATTATTTATTTCCTTATTTCATGATAAATGTTTATTATTCATGCTAGAATTGTATTAACCGGAAACATAATACATGTGTGAATACATAGACAAACATAGTGTCACTAGTATGCCTCTACTTGACTAGCTCGTTAATCAAAGATGGTTAAGTTTCCTAACCATAGACATGAGTTGTCATTTGATTAACGGGGTCACATCATTAGCAGAATGATGTGATTGACTTGACCCATTCTGTTAGCTTAGCACTTGATCGTTTAGTATGTTGCTATTGCTTTCTTCATGACTTATACATGTTCCTATGACTATGAGATTATGCAACTCCCATTTACCGGAGGAACACTTTGTGTGCTACCAAATGTCACAACGTAACTGGGTGATTATAAAGGTTCTCTACAGGTGTCTCCGAAGGTACTTGTTGAGTTGGCGCATTTCGAGATTAGGATTTGTCACTCCGATCATCGGAGAGGTATCTCTGGGCCCACTCGGTAATACACATCACTATAAGCCTTGCAAGCATTGTAACTAATGAGTTAGTTGCGGGATGATGTATTACAGAACGAGTAAACAGACTTGCCGGTAACGAGATTGAACTAGGTATAGAGATACCGACGATCGAATCTCGGGCAAGTAACATACCAATGACAAAGGGAACAACGTATGTTGTTATGCGGTTTTACCGATAAAGATCTTCGTAGAATATGTAGGAGCCAATATGAGCATCCAGATTCCGCTATTGGTTATTGACCGGAGACGTGTCTCAGTCATGTCTACATAGTTCTCGAACCCGTAGGGTCCGCACGCTTAACGTTCGGTGACGATTTGTATTATGGGTTTATGTTTTTTGATGTACCGAAGGTAGTTCGGAGTCCCGTATGAGATCGGGGACATGACGAGGAGTCTCGAAATGGTCGAGACGTAAAGATAGATATATTCGATGACTATATTCGGACATCAGAAAGGTTCCGAGTGATTCGGGTATTTTTTGGAGTACCAGAGAGTTACGGGAATTCGCCGGGGAGTATATGAAGGAAATATGCCCTAGAGGCAATAATAAAGTTATTATTTATTTCCTTATATCATGATAAATGTTTATTATTCATGCTAGAATTGTATTAACCGGAAACATAATACATGTGTGAATACATAGACAAACAGAGTGTCACTAGTATGCCTCTACTTGACTAGCTCGTTAATCAAATATGGTTATGTTTCCTAACCATAGACATGAGTTGTCATTTGATTAACGGGATCACATCATTAGGAGAATGATATGATTGACTTGACCCATTCCGTTAGCTTAGCACTTGATCGTTTAGTTTGTTGCAATTGCTTTGTTCATAACTTATACATGTTCCTATGACTATGAGATTATGCAACTCCCGTTTACTGGAGGAACACTTTGTGTGCTACCAAACGTCACAAGTAACTGGGTGATTATAAAGGTTCTCTACAGGTGTCTCCAAAGGTACTTGTTGGGTTGGCGTATTTCGAGATTAGGATTTATCACTCCGATTGTCGAAGAGGTATCTCTGGGCCCTCTTGGTAATACACATCACTTAAGCCTTGCAAGCATTGCAACTAAATGAGTTAGTTGCAGAATGATGTATTACGGAACGAGTAAAGAGACTTGTCGGTAACGAGATTGAACTAGGTATTGAGATACCGACGATCTAATCTCGGGCAAGTAACATACCGATGACAAAGGGAACAACGTATGTTGTTATGCGGTCTGACCGATAAAGATCTTCGTAGAATATGTGGGAGCTAATATGAGCATCCAGGTTCCGCTATTGGTTATTGACCGGAGACATGTCTCGGTCATGTCTACATAGTTCTCGAACCCGTAGGGTCCGCACGCTTAACGTTTCGATGTCGATTATATTATGAGTTTATGAGTTTTGATGTACCGAAGGTTGTTGGGAGTCCCGGATGTGATCACGGACATGATGAGGAGTCTCAAAATGGTCGAGACATGAAGATTGATATATTGGACGACTATATTCGGACACCAGAATGGTTCCGGGGGTTATCAGATATATACCGGAGTACCGGGGGGTTACCAGAACCCCCCCGGGGGTTATTGGGCCTCATGGGCCCAAAGTAGTGGAAGAGGAGAGGCAGCAGGAGGTGGCACACAGCCCCCCTTGCCCCAATCTGAATTGGGAAAGGGAAGGGGGCGCGGCCCCCCTTCTCCTTCCTTCTCTCCACCTCCTCCTTTCCCCTTCTCCTAGTTGGAATAGGAAAGGGGGGGGGGGCAAAACCTACTTGGAGTAGGATTGCGCCCCTTGGGCGCGTCTCCTCCTCTAGGCCGGCCCCCTCCTCCTCCACTCCTTTATATACGTGGCCAGGGGGCACCCCATAGACACAACAATTGATCTCTAGATCTCTTAGCCGTGTGCGGTGCTCCCTTCCACCATAATCCACCTCGATCATATCGTAGCGGTGCTTAGGCGAAGCCCTGCGACGGTAGAACATCATCATCGTCACCACGCCGTCGTGCTGACGGAACTCTCCCGTGAAGCTCTACTGGATTCGAGTTCGCGGGACGTCATTGAGCTGAACATGTGCTATCGGAGGTGCCGTGCGTTCGGTACTTGGATCGGTCGGATCGTGAAGACGTATGACTACATCAACCGCGTTGTGCTAACGCTTCCGCTTTCGGTATACGAGGGTACGTAGACAACACTCTCCCCTCTCGTTGCTATGCATCACCATGATCTTGCGTGTGCGTAGGAATTTTTTTGAAATTACTACGTTCCCCAATAGTGGCATCCGAGCCAGGTTTTATGCGTTGATGTTATATGCACGAGTAGAACACAAGTGAGTTGTGGGCGATATAAGTCATACTGCTTACCAGCATGTCATACTTTGGTTCGGCGGTATTGTTGGATGAAGCGTCCCGGACCGACATTACGCGTACGCTTACGCGAGACTGGTTCTACCGACGTGCTTTGCACACAGGTGGCTGGCGGGTGTCAGTTTCTCCAACTTTAGTTGAACCAAGTGTGGTTACGCCCGGTCCTTGCGAAGGTTAAAACATCATCAACTTGACAAACTATCGTTGTGGTTTTGATGCGTAGGTAAGAACGGTTCTTGCTAAGCCCGTAGCAGCCACGTAAAACTTGCAATAACAAAGTAGAGGACGTCTAACTTGTTTTTGCAGTGCATGTTGTGATGTGATATGGTCAAGACATGATGCTAAATTTTATTCTATGAGATGATCATGTTTTGTAACCGAGTTATCGGCAACTGGCAGGAGCCATATGGTTGTCGCTTTATTGTATGCAATGCAATCGCCCTGTAATGCTTTACTTTATCACTAAGCGGTAGCGATAGTCATGGAAGCATAAGATTGGCGAGACGACAACGATGCTACGATGGAGATCAAGGTGTCGCGCCGGTGATGATGGTGGTCATGAAGGTGCTTCGGAGATGGAGATCACAAGCACAAGATGATGATGGCCATATCATATCACTTATATTGATTGCATGTGATGTTTATCTTTTATGCATCTTATCTTGCTTTGATTGACGGTAGCATTATAAGATGATCTCTCACTAAATTTCAAGAAAAAGTGTTCTCCCTGAGTATGCACCGTTGCCAAAGTTCGTCGTGCCCAGACACCACGTGATGATCGGGTGTGATAAGCTCTACGTCCATCTACAACGGGTGCAAGCCAGTTTTTGCACACGCAGAATACTCAGGTTAAACTTGACGAGCCTAGCATATGCAGATATGGCCTCGGAACACTGAGACCGAAAGCTCGAGCATGAATCATATAGTAGATATGATCAACATATTGATGTTCACCATTGAAAGCTACTCCATTTCACGTGATGATCGGTTATGGTTTAGTTGATTTGGATCACGTGATCACTTAGAAGATTAGAGGGATGTCTTTCTAAGTGGGAGTTCTTAAGTAATATGATTAATTGAACTTAAATTTATCATGAACTTAGTACCTGATAGTATTTTGCTTGTCTATGTTTGATTGTAGATAGATGGCCCGTGTTGTTGTTCCATTGAATTTTAATGTGTTCCTTGAGAAAGCAAAGTTGAAAGATGATGGTAGCAATTACACGGACTGGGTCCGTAACTTGAGGATTATCCTCATTGCCGCATAGAACAATTACGTCCTGGAAGCACCGCTGGGTGCTAGGCCTGCTGCAGGAGCAACAGCAGATGTTATGAACATCTGGCAGAGCAAAGCTAATGACTACTCAATAGTTCAGTGTGCCATGCTTTACGGCTTAGAATCGGGACTTCAACGACGTTTTGAACATCATGGAGCATATGAGATGTTCCAGGAGTTTAAGTTAATATTTCAAGCAAATGCCCGAATTGAGAGATATGAAGTCTCCAATAAGTTCTATAGCTGCAAGATGGAGGAGAATAGTTCTGTCAATGAACATATACTCAAAATGTCTGGGTATCATAATCACTTGACTCAACTGGGAGTTAATCTTCCTATTGATAGTGTCATTGACAGAGTTCTTCAATCACTGCCACCAAGCTACAAGAGCTTCGTGATGAACTATAACATGCAAGGGATGGATAAGACGATTCCCGAGCTCTTCGCAATGCTAAAGGCTGTGGAGGTAGAAATCAAGAAGGAGCATCAAGTGTTGATGGTCAATAAGACCGCCAGTTTCAAGAAAAAGGGCAAAGGGAAGAAGAAGGGGAACTTCAAGAAGAACAGCAAACAAGTTGCTGCTCAGGAGAAGAAACCCAAGTCTGGACCTAAGCCTGAAACTGAGTGCTTCTACTGCAAGCAGACTGGTCACTGGAAGCGGAACTACCCCAAGTATTTGGCGGATAAGAAGGATGGCAAGGTGAACAAAGGTATATGTGATATACATGTTATTGATGTGTACCTTACTAGAGCTCGCAGTAGCACCTGGGTATTTGATACTGGTTCTGTTGCTAATATTTGCAACTCGAAACAGGGACTACGTATTAAGCAACACTGGCCAAGGGCGAGGTGATGATGCGCGTGGGAAATGGTTCCAAAGTCGATGTGATCGCGGTCGGCACGCTACCTCTACATCTAACTTCGGGATTAGTTTTAGACCTAAATAATTGTTATCTGGTGCCAGCATTGAGAATGAACATTATATCTGGATCTTGTTTGATGCGAGACGGTTATTCATTTAAATCAGAGAATAATGGTTGTTCTATTTATATGAGTAATATCTTTTATGGTCATGCACCCTTGAAGAGTGGTCTATTTTTGATGAATCTCGGTAGTAGTGATACACATATTCATAATGTTGAAGCCAAAATATGCAGAGTTGATAATGATAGTGCAACTTATTTGTGGTACTGCCGTTTAGGTCATATCGGTGTAAAGCGCATGAAGAAACTCCATACTGATGGACTTTTGGAACCACTTGATTATGAATCACTTGGTACTTGCGAGCCGTGCCTCATGGGCAAGATGACTAAAACGCCGTTCTCCGGTACTATGGAGAGAGCAACATATTTGTTGGAAATTATACATACAGATGTATGTGGTCCGATGAATGTTGAGGCTCGTGGCGGATATTGTTATTTTCTCACCTTCACAGATGATTTAAGCAGATATGGGTATATCTTCTTGATGAAACATAAATCTGAAACATTTGAAAAGTTCAAAGAATTTCAGAGTGAAGTTGAAAATCATCATAACAAGAAAAATAAAGTTTCTACGATCTGATCGTGGAGGAGAATATTTGAGTTACGAGTTTGGTCTACATTTGAAACAAAGCGGAATAGTTTCGCAACTCATGCCACCCGCAACACCACAGCGTAATGGTGTGTCCGAACATCGTAATCGTACTTTACTAGATATGGTGCGATCTATGATGTCTCTTACTGATTTACCGCTATCGTTTTGGGGTTATGCTTTAGAGACAGCCGCATTCACGTTAAATAGGGCACCATCGAAATCCGTTGAAACGACGCCTTATGAACTATGGTTTGCCAAGAAACCAAAGTTGTCGTTTCTTAAAGTTTGGGGCTGCGATGCTTATGTGAAAAAAACTTCAACCTGATAAGCTCGAACCCAAATCGGAGAAATGTGTCTTCATAGGATACCCAAAGGAGACTGTTGGGTACACCTTCTATCACAGACCCGAAGGCAAGACATTCGTTGCTAAGAATGGATCCATTCTAGAGAAGGAGTTTCTCTCGAAAGAAGTGAGTGGGAGGAAAGTAGAACTTGATGAGGTAACCGTACCTGCTCCCTTATTGGAAAGTAGCTCATCACAGAAACCGGTTCCCATGACAACTATACCAATTAGTGAGGAAGTTAATGATGATGATCATGAAACTTCAGATCAAGTTATTACTGAACCTCGTAGATCAACCAGAGTAAGATCCGCGCCAGAGTGGTACGGTAATCCTGTTCTGGAAGTCATGCTACTGGATCATGATGAACCTACGAACTATGAAGAAGCGATGGTGAGCCCAGATTCCGCAAAATGGCTTGAAGTCATGAAATCTAAGATGGGATCCATGTATGAGAACAAAGTTTGGACTTTGGTTGACTTGCCCATTGATCGGCAAGCAATTGAGAATAAATGGATCTTCAAGAAGAAGACTGACGCTGACGGTAATGTTACTGTCTACAAAGCTCGACTTGTTGCGAAAGGGTTTTGACAAGTTCAAGGGATTGACTACGATGAGACTTTCTCACCCATAGCGATGCTTAAGTTTGTCCGAATCATGTTAGCGATTGCCGCATTTTATGATTATGAAATTTGGTAGATGGATGTCAAAATTTCATTCCTGAATGGATTTATGGAAGAAGAGTTGTATATGATGCAACCGGAAGGTTTTGTCGATCCAAAGGGAGCTAACAAAGTGTGCAAGCTCCAGCGATCCATATATGGACTGGTGCAAGCCTCTCGGAGTTGGAATAAATGCTTTGATAGTGTGATCAAAGCATTTGGTTTTATACAGAC
The DNA here is from genome assembly GCF_003073215.2 of Triticum urartu. Taxonomy (NCBI): domain Eukaryota; kingdom Viridiplantae; phylum Streptophyta; class Magnoliopsida; order Poales; family Poaceae; genus Triticum; species Triticum urartu. The sequence goes on from NC_053022.1 coordinate 333,232,855, forward strand.
TTTTGGAGAAGCCTGTATTTACAAGAAAGTGAGTGGGAGCTCGGTAGCATTTCTGATATTATATGTGGATGACATATTATTGATTGGAAATGATATAGAATTTCTGGATAGCATAAAGGGATACTTGAATAAGAGTTTTTCAATGAAAGACCTTGGTGAAGCTGCTTACATATTGGGCATTAAGATCTATAGAGATAGATCAAGACGATTAATTGGACTTTCACAAAGCACATACCTTGAAATTTTTTTGAAGAAGTTCAAAATGGATAAAGAAAATAAAGGGTTCTTGCCTGTGTTACAAGGTGTGAAGTTGAGTAAGACTCAATGTCCGACCACTGTAGAAGATAGAGAGAAAATGAAAGATGTACCCTATGCTTCAGCCATAGGCTCTATCATGTACGCAATGCTGTGTACCAGACCTGATGTGTGCCTTGCTATAAGTCTAGCAGGGAGGTACCAAAGTAATCCAGGAGTGGATCACTGGACAGCGGTCAAGAACATCCTGAAGTACCTGAAAAGGACTAAGGATATGTTTCTCGTTTATGGAGGTGACAAAGAGCTCATCATAAATGGTTACGTTGATCCAAGCTCTGACACTGATCCGGACGATTCTAAATCGCAAACCGGATACGTGTTTTTATTGAACGGTGGAGCTGTCAAGTGGTGTAGTTCTAAACAAAGCGTCATGGAGGGATCTACATGTGAAGCGGAGTACATAGCTGCTTCGGAAGCAACAAATGAACGAGTCTGGATGAAGGAGTTCATATCCGATCTAGGTGTCATACCTAGTGCATCGGGTCCAATGAAAATCTTTTGTGACAATACTGGAGCAATTGCCTTAGGAAGGAATCCAGATTTCACAAGAGAACCAAGCACATCAAGAGACACTTCAATTCCATCCGGGATTTAGTCCAGGTGGGAGACACAGAAATTTGGAAGATACATATGGATCTAAATGTTGCAGACCCGTTGACTAAGCCTCTTCCACGAGCAAAACATGATCAGCACCAAGGCTCCATGGGTGTTAGGATCATAACAGTGTAATCTAGATTATTGACTCTAGTGCAAGTGGGAGACTGAAGGAAATATGCCCTAGAGGCAATAATAAAGTTATTATTTATTTCCTTATATCATGATAAATGTTTATTATTCATGCTAGAATTGTATTAACCGGAAACATAATACATGTGTGAATACATAGACAAACAGAGTGTCACTAGTATGCCTCTACTTGACTAGCTCGTTAATCAAAGATGGTTATGTTTCCTAACCATAGACATGAGTTGTCATTTGATTAACGGGATCACATCATTAGGAGAATGATATGATTGACTTGACCCATTCTGTTAGCTTAGCACTTGATCGTTTAGTTTGTTGCTATTGCTTTCTTCATAACTTATACATGTTCCTATGACTATGAGATTATGCAACTCCCGTTTACCGGAGGAACACTTTGTGTGCTACCAAACGTCACCACGTAACTGGGTGATTATAAAGGTGCTCTACAGGTGTCTCCAAAGGTACTTGTTGGGTTGGCGTATTTCAAGATTAGGATTTGTCACTCCGATTGTCGAAGAGGTATCTCTGGGCCCTCTCGATAAAACACATCACTTAATCCTTGCAAGCATTGCAACTAAATGAGTTAGTTGCGAAATGATGTATTATGGAACGAGTAAAGAGACTTGCCGGTAACGAGATTGAACTAGGTATTGAGATACCGATGATCTAATCTCGGGCAAGTAACATACCGATGACAAAGCGAACAACGTATGTTGTTATGCGGTCTGACCGATAAAGATCTTCGTAGAATATGTGGGAGCCAATATGAGCATCCAGGTTCCGCTATTGGTTATTGACCGGAGACATGTCTCGGTCATGTCTACATAGTTCTCGAACCCATAGGGTCCGCACGCTTAACGTTTCGATGCCGGTTATATTATGAGTTTATGAGTTTTGATGTACCGAAGGTTGTTCGGAGTCCCGGCTGTGATCACGGACATGACGAGGAGTCTCAAAATGGTCAAGACATGAAGATTGATATATTGGACGACTATATTCGGACACCGGAATGGTTCCGGGGGTTATCGGATATATACCGGAGTATCGGGGGGTTACCGGAACCCCCCCGGGGGTTATTGGGCCTCATGGGCCCAAAGTAGTGGAAGAGGAGAGGCAGCAGGAGGTGGCGCGCAGCCCCCCTTGCCCCAATCCGAATTGGGAAAGGGAAGGGGGCGCGACCCCCCTTCTCCTTCCTTCTCTCCACCTCCTCCTTCCCCCTTCTCCTAGTTGGAATAGGAAAGGGGGGAAAAACCTACTTGGAGTAGGATTGCCCCCTTGGGCGCGCCTCCTCCTCTAGGCCGGCCCCCTCCTCCTCCACTCCTTTATATACGTGGCCAGGGGGCACCCCATAGACACAACAATTGATCTCTAGATCTCTTAGCCATGTGCGGTGCCCCCTTCCACCATAATCCACCTCGATCATATTGTAGCGGTGCTTAGGCGAAGCCCTGCGACGGTAGAACATCATCATCGTCACCACACCGTCGTGCTGACGGAACTCTCCCGTGAAGCTCTACTGGATTCGAGTTCGCGGGACGTCATCGAGCTGAACGTGTGCTGAACTCGGAGGTGTCGTGCGTTTGGTACTTGGATCGGTCGGATCATGAAGACGTACGACTACATCAACCGCGTTGTGCTAACGCTTCCGCTTTCGGTCTACGGGGGTACGTAGACAACACTCTCCCCTCTCGTTGCTATGCATCACCATGATCTTGCATGTGCGTAGGAATTTTTTTGAAATTACTACGTTCCCCAACAGTATATGGGCCTTATTGGGCTTTAGGGGAAAGAGAGAGGGGAGGCTGCACCCCCCCAATGCTTAGACCGAATTGGACTAGGGGGAGGGGCGGCGCCCCCTCCTTCCTTCTCTTCTCTTTTCCCTTTCCTTCTCTCCTATTCCTACTACTTGGAAGGGCTCCTAGTTCTACTGGGAAAGGGGGAATCCTACTCCCGGTGGGAGTAGGACTCCCCTAGGGCGCGCCATAGAGAGGGTCGGCCCTCCCCCTCCTCCACTCCTTTATATACGGGGAGGGGGCACCCCTTGGAGACACAACAATTGATCTCTTGATCTCTTAGCCGTGTGTGGTGCCCCCCTCCACCATATTCCACCTTGATCATATCGTAGCGGTGCTTAGGCAAAGCCCTGCGTCGGTAGCAATATCATCACCGTCACCACGCCATCGTGGTAATGGAACTCTCCTGTGAAGCTCTGCTAGATCAGAGTTCATGAGATGTCATCGAGCTGAACGTGTGCTGAACTCGGAGGTGCCGTGCGTTTGGTACTTGGATCGGTCGGATCGTGAAGACGTACGACTACATCAACCGTGTTGTGCTAAAGCTTCCGCTTTCGGTCTATGAGGGTACGTGGACACACTCTCCCCTCTCGTTGTTATGCATCATCATGATCCTGCGTGTGTGTAGGAATTTTTTTGAAATTACTAAGTTCCCCAATAGAGAGGGGGGTTGCGCCCCCCTTTCCTTCTCCTTCTCCCCCTTCCTTTCCCCTCCTAGTAGGAGTAGGAAAGAGGGGAATCCTACTCCTACTAGGAGGAGGATTCCTCCTCCTGGTGTGCCCTCTAGGGCCGGCCGGCCTCCCCCCTTGCTCCTTTATATACGGGGGCAGGGGGCACCTCTAGACACACAAGTTGATCATTGATCTCTCCTAGCCGTGTGCGGTGCCCCCCTCCACCATAATCCACCTCGGTCATACTGTAGCGGTGCTTAGGCGAAGCCCTGCAATGGTAGCTTCATCAACATCGTCACCACGCCGTCGTGCTGACGAAACTCTTCCCCGAGCTCTACTGGATCGTGAGTTCACGGAACGTCACCGAGCTGAACGTGTGCTGAACGCGGAGGTGCCGTACGTTCGGTACTGAGGATCGGCCGGTTGTGAAGACGTACGACTACATCAACCGCGTTGTCATAATGCTTCCGCTTAATGGTCTACGAGGGTACGTGGATGACACTCTACCCTCTCATTTCTATGCATCACCATGATCTTGCGTGTGCATAGGAATTTTTTTGAAATTACTACGTTCCCCAACAGTGGCATCCGAGCCAGGTTATTGCGTAGATGTTATATGCACGAGTAGAACACAAGTGAATTGTGGGCGATACAAGTCATACTACTTACCAGAATGTCATACTTTGGTTCAGCGGTATTGATGGATGAAGCGGCCCGGACCGACATTACGCGTACGCTTACGTGAGACTGGTTCTACCGACGTGCTTTGCACACAGGTGGCTGGCGGGTGTCAGTTTCTCCAACTTTAGTTGAACCGAGTGTGGCTACGCCCGGTCCTTGAGAAGTTTAAAACATCACTAACTTGACGAACTATCATTGTGGTTTTGATGCGTAGGTAAGAACGGTTCTTGCTCAGCCTGTAGCAGCCACGTAAAACTTGCAACAACAAAGTAGAGGACGTCTAACTTGTTTTTGCAGGGCATGTTGTGATGTGATATGGTCAAGACATGATGCTATATTTATTGTATGAGATGGTCATGTTTTGTAACAGAGTTATTGGCAACTGGCAGGAGCCATATGATTGTCGCTTTATTGTATGCAATGCAATCGCCCTGTAATTGCTTTACTTTGTCACTAAGCGGTAGTGATAGTCGTAGAAGTAATAGTTGGCGAGACGACACGATGCTACAATGGAGATCAAGGTGTCGCGCCGGTGACGATGGTGATCATGACGGTGCTTTGGAGATAGAGATCAAAGGCACAAGATGATGATGGCCATATCATATCACTTATATTGATTGGATGTGATGTTTATCCTTTATGCATCTTATTCCGCTTTGTTTGACGGTAGCATTATAAGATGATCTCTCACTAAATTTCAAGGTAAAAGTGTTCTCCCTGAGTATGCACCGTTGCCAAAGTTCTTCGTGCCGAGACACCATGTGATGATCGGGTGTGATAAGCTCAACGTTCATCTACAACGGGTGTAAGGCAGTTTTACACACGTAGAATACTCGGGTTAAACTTGACGAGCCTAGCATATGCATATATGGCCTCGGAACACTGAGACCAAATGGTTGAGCGTGAATCATATAGTAGATATGATCAACATAGTGATGTTCACCATTGAAAACTACTCCATTTCACGTGATGATCGGTTATGGTTTAGTTGATATGGATCACGTGATCGCTTAGATGATTAGAGGGATGTCTATCTAAGTGGGAATTCTTAAGTAATATGATTAATTGAACTTAAATTTATCGTGAACTTAGTACCTGATAGTATTTTGCTTGTCTATGTTATTGTAGATAGATGGCCCGTGATGTTGTTCCATTGAATTTTAATGCGTTCCTTGAGAAAGCAAAGTTGAAAGATGATGGTACCAATTACACGGACTGGGTCCATAACTGATGACTACTCAATAGTTCAGTGTGCCATGCCAAACCCACTGCAGGGGCAACGCCAGATGTTATGAACGTCTGGCAGAGCAAAGCTGATGACTACTCAATAGTTCAGTGTGCCATGCTTTACGGCTTAAAATCGGGACTTCAATGATGTTTTGAACGTCATGGAGCATATGAGATGTTCCAGGAGTTGAAGTTAATATTTCAAGCAAATGCCCGAGTTGAGAGATATGAAGTCTCCAATAAGTTCTACAGCTGCAAGATGGAGGAGAATAGTTCTGTCAGTGAACATATACTCAGAATGCCTGGGTACCATAATCACTTGACTCAGCTGGGAGTTAATCTTCCGGTTGATAGTGTCATTGACAGAGTTCTTCAATCACTGCCACCAAGCTACAAGAGCTTTGTGATGAACTATAATATGCAAGGGATGGATAAGACGATTCCTGAGGTCTTCGCAATGCTAAAGGCTGCAGAGGTAGAAATCAAGAAGGAGCATCAAGTGTTGATGGTCAACAAGACCACCAGTTTCAAGAAAAAGGGTAAAGGGAAGAAGAAAGGGAACTTCAAGAAGAACAGCAAACAAGTTGTTGCTCAAGAGAAGAAACCCAAGTCTGGACCTAAGCCTGAGACTGAGTGCTTCTACTGCAAAGGGACCGGTCACTGGAAGCGGATCTGCCCCAAGTATTTGGTGGATAAGAAGGATGGCAAGGTGAACAAAGGTATATGTGATATACATGTTATTGATGTGTACCTTACTAGAGCTCGCAGTAGCACCTGAGTATTTGATACTGGTTCTATTGCTAATATTTGCAAGTCGAAACAGGGACTACGGATTAAGCGAAGACTGGCTAAGGACGAGGTGACGATGCGCGTGGGAAATGGTTCCAAAGTCGATGTGATCGCCGTCGGCATGCTACCTCTACATCTACCTTCGGGATTAGTTTTAGACCTGAATAATTGTTATTTGGTGCCAGCGTTAAGCATGAACATTATATCTGCATCTTTTTTTATGCGAGACGGCTATTCATTTAAATATGAGAATAATGGTTGTTCTATTTATATGAGTAATATCTTTTATGGTCATGCACCCTTGAAGAGTGGTCTATTTGTGTTGAATCTCGATAGTAGTGATACACATATTCATAATGTTGAAGCCAAAAGATGTAGAGTTGATAATGATAGTGCAACTTATTTGTGGCACTGCCGTTTGGGTCATATTGGTGTAAAGCGCATGAAGAAACTCCATACTAATGAACTTCTGGAATCACTTGATTATGAATCACTTGGTACTTGCGAACCATGCCTCATGGGCAAGATGACTAAAACTCCATTCTCCGGAACAATGGAGCGAGCAACAGACTTGTTGGAAATCATACATACTGATGTATGTGGTCCAATGAATGTTGAAGCTTGCGGCGGGTATTGTTATTTTCTCACCTTCACAGATGATTTGAGCAGATATGGGTATATCTACTTAATGAAACATAAGTCTGAAACATTTGAAAAGTTCAAAGAATTTCAGAGTGAAGTGGAAAATCATCGTAACAAGAAAATAAAGTTTCTACGATCTGATCGTGGAGGAGAATATTTGAGTTACGAGTTTGGTTTAAATTTGAAACAATGTGGAATAGTTTCGCAACTCACGCCACCCGGAACACCACAGCGTAATGGTGTGTCCGAATGTCATAATCGTACTTTACTAGACATGGTGCGATCTATGATGTCTCTTACTGATTTACCGCTATCGTTTTGGGGTTATGCTTTAGAGACAGCTGCATTCACGTTAAATAGGGCACCATCAAAATCCGTTGAGACGACGCCTTATGAACTGTGGTTTGGGAAGAAACCAAAGTTGTCGTTTCTTAAAGTTTGGGGCTGCGATGCTTATGTGAAAAAGCTTCAACCTGGTAAGCTCGAACCCAAATCGGAGAAATGTGTCTTCATAGGATACCGAAAGGAAACTGTTGGGTACACCTTCTATCACAGATCCGAAGGCAAGACATTCGTTGCTAAGAATGGATCCTTTCTAGAGAAGGAGTTTCTCTCGAAAGAAGTGAGTGGGAGGAAAGTAGAACTTGATGAGGTAACTGTACCTGCTCCTTATTGGAAAGTAGTTCATCACAAAAACCAGTTCCTGTGACACCTACACCAATTAGTGAGGAAGCTAATGATGATGATCATGAATCTTCAGATCAAGTTACTACCGAACCTCGTAGGTCAACCAGAGCAAGATCTGCACCAGAGTGGTACGGTAATCCTGTTCTAGAGGTCATGTTACTTGACCATGACGAACCTACGAACTATGAGGAAGCGATGATGAGCCTAGATTCCGCAAAATGTCTTGAGGCCATGAAATCTGAGATGGGATTGATATGTCTCCAACGTATCTATAATTTTTGATTGCTCCATGCTATTATATTATCAACCTTGGATGTTTTATATGCTATTTTATATGATTTTTGGGACTAACCTATTAACCTAGAGCCCAGTGCCAGTTTCTGTTTTTTTCCTTGTTTTCAAGTATCGCAGAAAAGGAAAATCAAACGGAGTCCAATTGACCTGAAACTTCACGGAGATCATTTTTGGACCAGAAGAAGCCCACGGAGTACTGGGGGTGGGCCAGAAGAGTCCCGAAGCAACCACGTGGGTAGGGGCGCGCCCTACCCCCTGGGCGCGCCCCCCTACCTCGTGGCCGCCTCGTGGCTCCCCTAACCGACTTCTTTCGCCTATATATATATATATATATCCATATACCCTAAAAACATCGCAGAGCAGAATAGATCGGGAGTTCCGCCGCCAGAAGCCTCTATAGCCACTGAAAACCAATCTAGACCCGTTCCGGCACCCTGCCGAAGGGTAATCCCTCTCCGGTGGCCATCTTCATCATCCCGGTGCTCTCCATGACGAGGAGGGAGTAGTTCTCCCTCGGGGTTGAGGGTAAGTACCAGTAGCTATGTGTTTTATCTCTCTCTCTCTCGCGTGTTCTTGAGGTGCTACGATATTGATGTATCACGAGCTTTGCTATTATAGTTGGATCTTATGATGTTCCTCCCCCTCTACTCTCTTGTGATGAATTGAGTTTTCCCTTTGAAGTTATCTTATCGGATTGAGTCTTTAAGGATTTGAGAACACTCGATGTATGTCTTGCATGTGCTTATCTGTGGTGACAATGGGATATCATGTGATCCACTTGATGTATGTTTTGGTGATCAACTTGCGAGTTCCGTGACCTCATGAACTTATGCATAGGGGTTGGCACAAGTTTTCATCTTGACTCTCCGTTGGAAACTTTGGGGCACTCTTTGAAGTTCTTTGTGTTGGTTGAATAGATGAATCTGAGATTGTGTGATGCATATCGTATAATCATACTCACGGTTACTTGAGGTGACATTGGAGTATCTAGGTGACATTAGGGTTTTGGTTGATTTGTGTCTTAAGGTGTTATTCTAGTATGAACTCTAGGATAGATTGAACGGAAAGAATAGCTTCGTGTTATTTTACTACGGACTCTTGAATAGATCGATTAGAAAGGATAACTTTGAGGTGGTTTCGTACCCTACAATAATCTCTTCGTTTGTTCTCCGCTATTAGTGACTTTGGAGTGACTCTTTGTTGCATGTTGAGGGATAGTTATATGATCCAATTATGTTATTATTGTTGAGAGAACTTGCACTAGTGAAAGTATGAACCCTAGGCCTTGTTTCAACGCATTGCAATACCGTTTACGCTCACTTTTATCATTAGTTACCTTTTTATTTTTATATTTTCAGATTACAGAAACCTTTATCTATCATCCATATTGCACTTGTATCACCATCTCTTCGCCGAACTAGTGCAGCTATACAATTTACCATTGTATTGGGTGTGTTGGGGGCACAAGAGACTCTTTGTTATTTGGTTGCAGGGTTGTTTGAGAGAGACCATCTTCATCCTACGCCTCCCACAGATTTATAAACCTTAGGTCATCCACTTGAGGGAAATTTGCTACTGTCCTACAAACCTCTGCACTTGGAGGCCCAACAACGTCTACAAGAAGGTTGTGTAGTAGACATCAAGCTCTTTTCTGGCGCCGTTGCCGGGGAGGTTAGCGCTAGAAGGTATATCTTTAGATCTTGTAATCGAATCTTTTAGTTTCTTGTTTATCACTAGTTTAGTCTATAAAAGAAAACTACAAAAAATGGAATTAAGGTTGCCTCATATGCTTCATCTTTTTAATATCTTCCGTGAAAATAAGGATTCCGATAATTGTGCTCAAGTGCTAGAAGAAGAATGCATTAGAATGTTCGGCACTAAATATTTGAATGATGAGCATGATTGCAATGTTGTTAGTACGAATTCCTTGAATATCCATGATGCTAATGATATGCAAGGCCACAAGCTTGGGGAAGCTATGTTTGATGAAGATGATAATTTTTGTCCCCCAAGTTTTGATGAGCAAATTTATTATGATAATAGCATGCCTCCTATTTATGATGATTATATTGATGAAAGTGGGTTTGGAAGAGTGTCAACTTTAGGAAGTAATGATCCCACTATTTTGGAGGATGTTGAATATTATTGTGATAATTATAAAAGTGGATTTGGAGAGGTCATGACTTTATTTAGTAATGATTCCACTATTTCGGAAGAGGTTCCAATTGATTATGGGAACAAAGTTGCTATCTATGATGATTATTGTGATGACTTGTATGCTATTAAGAATAATGATAACCATGAAACCTGTCATCATGATTTTAGTTTTCAATTGGATTATGCCTCACATGGTAATTATTTTGTTGAGTTTGCTCCCACTAATATTCATGAGAAGAAATTTGCTTATGTGGAGAGTAATAAAATTTATATGCTTGTAGATCATGAAAATAATGCTTTATGTGATGGTTATATTGTCGAATTTATTCATGATGCTACTGAAAATTATCATGAGGGAGGAATGTATGCTTGTAGGAATTGCAATAATACCAAGTTTCCTCTCTATGTGCTTAAAGTTTTAAAGTTATGCTTGTTTTGCCTTCCTATGCTAGTTGATTATTGTTCCCATAAGTTGTTTAATCACAAAATCCCTATGCATAGGGAGAGGGTTAGACTTAAATGTGCTAGTCATATTCTTCATGATGCTCTCTTTATGTTTCAATTCTTATCTTTTATGTGAGCATCATCGAAATCATCATGCCTAGCTAGGGGCGTTAAACGATAGCGCTTGTTGGGAGGCAACCCAATTTTATTTTTATTCCTTGCTTTTTGATCCTGTTTAGTAATAAATAATTCATATAGATTATGCTTATATGTGGTTTTATGATTTTAATTAGTGTTTGTTCCAAGTATAACCGTTGGGAAGACTTGGGGAAAGTCTTGTTGATCTTGCTGTAAAAAACAAAAACTTTGGCGCTCACGAGAATTGCTGCCATTTTTTATTGGAGAGTGATATTTAGATAATTATTTTTGAAGATGGTTAATATATAAATTCCTCACGTCCATCAATTTATTTTATAATTTTTGGGGTTCCAGAAGTTTGCGTTAGTTACAGATTACTACAGACTATTCTGTTTTTGACAGATTCTGTTTTTCATGTGTTGTTTACTTATTTTGATGAATCTATGGCTAGTAAAAGAGTTTATAAACCATAGAGAAGTTGGAATACAATAGGTTTAACACCAATATAAATAAAGAATGAGTTCATTATAGTACCTTGAAGTGGTGTTTTGTTTTCTTTCGCTAACGGAGCTTACGAGTTTTCTATTAAGTTTCGTGTTGTGAAGTTTTCAAGTTTTGGGTAAAGATTCGATGGACTATGGAATAAGGAGTGGCAAGAGCCTAAGCTTGGGGATGCCCAAGGCACCCCAAGGTAATATTCAAGGACAACCAAGAGCCTAAGCTTGGGGATGTGATACGTCCATTTTGCATCATGCTTTTATATCGATATTTATTGCATTATGGGCTGTTATTACACATTATGTCACAATACTCATGCCTATTCTCTCTTATTTTACAAGGTTTCCATAAAGAGGGAGAATGCCGACAGCTGGGATTCTGGGCTGGAAAAGGAGCAAATATTAGAGACCTATTCTGCACAGCTCCAAATGTCCTGAAACTTCACGGAAGACATTTTCCGAATATATAAAGAATACTGAGCGGAAGAAGTTCACCAGGGGGGCCACACCCTGCCCACGAGGGTGGGGGCGCGCCCTACCCCCCTGGGCACGCCCCCCTACCTCGTGGGCCCCCTGGTGGCCCTCCGATGGCCATCTTATGCTATATGAAGTCTTTCGATGAGAAAAAAAATCATAAGCCATCTTCTCGGACGAAACTCTGCCGCCACGAGGCGGAACCTTGGCGGAACCAATCTAGGGCTCTGGCGGAGCTGTTCTGCCAGGGAAACTTCCCTCCGGGAGGGGGAAATCATCGCCATCGTCATCACCAACGCTCCGCTCATCAGGGGAGGGCAATCTCCATCAACATCTTCACCAGCACCATCTCCTCTCAAAACCCTAGTTCATCTCTTGTATCCAATTCTTGTCTCCAAGTCCAGGATTGGTACCTGTGGGTTGCTAGTAGTGTTAATTACTCCTTGTAGTTGATGCTAGTTGGTTTATTTGGTGGAAGATCATATGTTCAGATCCTATATGCATATTAATACCCCTCTGATTATGAACATGAATATGCTTTGTGAGTAGTTACATTTGTTCCTGAGGACATGGGAGAAGTCTTGCTATTAGTAGTCAGGTGAATTTGGTATTCGTTCGATATTCTGATGAGATGTATGTTGTCTCTCCTCTAGTGGTGTTATGTGAACGTAGACTACATAACACTTCACCATTATTTGGGCCTAGAGGAAGGCAGTGGGAAGTAATAAGTATATGATGGGTTGCTAGAGTGACAGAAGATTAAACCCTAGTTTATGAGTTGCTTCGTAAGGGGCTGATTTGGATCCATATGTTTCATGCTATGGTTAGGTTTACCTTAATACTTTTGTTGTAGTTGCGGATGCTTGCAATAGAGGTTAATCATAAGTGGGATGCTTGTCCAAGTAAGTACAGCACCCAAGCACCGGTCCACCCACATATCAGATTATCAAAGTACCGAACACGAATCATATGAACGTGATGAAAACTAGCTTGACGATATTCCCATGTGTCCTCGGGAGCGCTTTACATCATATAAGAGTTTATCCAGGCTTGTCCTTTGCTACAAAAAGGATTGGGCAACCTTGCTGCACTTTATTTATTTTGTTACTTATTGCTTGTTACAAATTATCCTATCACAAAACTATCCGTTACCACTTATTTCAGTACTTGCAGAAAATACCTTGCTAGAAACCGCTTATCATTTCCTTCTGCTCCTCGTTGGGTTCGACACTCTTACTTATCGAAAGGACTATGATAGATCCCCTATACTTGTGGGTCATCAAGACTCTTTTCTGGCGCCGTTGACGGGGAGTGAAGCGCCTTTGGTAGGTGGAATTTGGTAAGGAAAAATTTATATAGTGTGCTGAAATTTACTGTCACTTGTTACTATGGAAAGTAATCCTCTGAGGGGCTTGTTCAGGGTATCTTCACCCCGACCAGTAGAGCAAAGACTTGCTCCTCAACCTACTGAACCTACTGAAAATGAAAATGAAAATGCCTGCTTTGAAATTCCTTCGGGTATGTTAGAAAAAACTGCTAGCTAATCCTTTTGCAGGAGATGGAACAATGCATCCTGATGAGCACCTAATATATGTTGATGAAGTTTGTTGATTATTTAAGCTTGCAGGTGTACCCGGAGATGTTGTTAAGAAGAAGGTCTTCCCTTTATCTTTGAAGGAAGATGCATTGATATGGTATAGGCTAAGTGATGATACGGGGTCATGGAACTACAAACGATTGAAATTGGAATTTCAATAGAAGTTTTATCCTATGCATATTGTTCATCGTGATCACAATTATATATATAATTTTTGGCCTCGCGAAGGAGAAAGCATCGCTCAAGCTTGGGGGAGGCTTAAATCAATGTTATATTCATGCCCCAATCATGAGCTCTCAAGAGAGATGATTATTCAAAATTTATATGCTCGGCTTTCTGATAACAATCGCACCATGCTCGATACTTCTTGTGCTGGCTCTTTTATGACGAAGTCTATTGAATTCAAATGGGATTTATTGGAAAGAATTAAATGCAACTCTGAAGATTGGGACCTCGACAAAGGTAAGGAGTCAGGTATGACACCTAAGTTTGATTGTGTTAAATCTTTTATGGATACCGATGTTTTCCGTAGATTTAGCACTAAATATGGACTTGACTCTGAGATAGTAGCTTCTTTCGGTGAATCTTTTGCTACTTATGTTGATCTCCCCAAGGAGAAGTGGTTTAAATATCATCCTCCCATAAAAGTAAAAGTAGTTGCACCTATTAAAGTTGAAGAAAAGATTATCCCTTATAATGATCCTATTGTTCCTACTTCTTATGTTGAGAAACCACCTTTCCCTGTTAGGATAAAGGATCATGCTAAAGCTTCAATTGTGGTTCGTAAAAGCAATATTAGAACATATACACCTCCTGAGCAAGTTAAAGTTGAACCTAATATTGCTATTGTTAAAGATCTCTTGTCTGATAATATTGATGGGCATGTTATTTATTTCTATGATGAAACTGCTAGAATTGCTAAACCTTGTGCTAAAGATAAACCTAGACCTGTGGTAGGCATGCCTGTTATTTCTGTTAAAATAGGAGATCATTGTTATCATGGCTTATGTGATATGGGTGCCAGTGCTAGTGCAATACCTATTGGCCTATATAGAGAAATTATGCATGATATTGCACCTGTTGAATTAGAAGATATTGATGTCACAATTAAACTTGCCAATAGAGATACTATTTCACAAATGGGAATTGTTAGAGATGTTGAAGTCTTGTGTGGGAAAACTAAATATCCTGCTGATTTTCTTGTTCTTGGTTCCCCACAAGATAGCTTTTGTCCCATTATATTTGGTAGACCCTTCTTAAACACTGTTAATGCTAAGATGGATTGCAAAAAGGATGTTGTTACTATCGGTTTAGATGATATGTCTCATGAATTTAATTTTTCTAAATTTAGTAGACAACCCCGTGAAGAAGAATTACCTAGTAAGGATGAAATTATTGGTCTTGCTTCTATTGTCGTACCTCCTAGTGATCCTTTAGAACAATATTTGCTAGACCATGAAATGATATGTTTATGAATGAAAGAAGGGAAATAGATGAAGTATTCTTTAAATAGGAACCTATTCTGAAACACAATTTGCTTGTTGAAATCCTAGGGGATCCTCCTCCACCCAAGGGTGATCCCGTGTTTGAGCTTAAACCGTTGCCTGATACTCTTAAATATGCTTATCTTGATGAGAAAAAGATATATCCTGTTATTATTAGTGCTAACCTTTCAGAGCATGAGGAAGAGAGATTATTGAAAACTCTGAAGAAGCACCATGCTGCTATTGGGTATACTCTTGATGATCTTAAGGGCATTAGTCCCACTCTATGTCAACATAAAATAAATTTGGAAGAAGATGCTAAACCAGTTCGTGATCATCAATGATGGCTGAATCCTAAAATGAAAGAAGTGGTAAGAAAGGAAATACTAAAGCTCCTTGAGGCAGGTATAATCTATCCCGTTGCTGATAGTCAGTGGGCAAGTCCTGTCCATTGTGTCCCTAAGAAGGGAGGTATTACTGTCGTTCCTAATGATAAAGATGAATTGATTCCTCAAAGAATTATTACAGGTTATAGGATGGTAATTGATTTCCGTAAATTAAATAAGGCCACTAAAAGGATCATTACCCCTTTCCTTTTATTAACCAAATGCTAGAAAGATTATCCAAACATACACATTTTTGCTTTCTAGATGGTTATTCTGGTTTCTCTCAAATACCTGTGTCAGCCAAGGATCAATCAAAGACTACTTTTACTTGTCCTTCTGGTACTTTTGCTTATAGATGTATGCCTTTTGGTTTATGTAATGCACCTGCTACCTTTCAAAGATGCGTGCGGCTATATTCTCTGACTTTTGTGAAAAGATTTGTGAGGTTTTCATGGACAATTTCTCCGTCTATGGATCTTCTTTTGATGATTGCTTAAGCAACCTTGATCGAGTTTTGCAGAGATGTGAAGAAACTAATCTTGTCTTGAATTGGGAAAAGTGCCAATTTATGGTTAACGAAGGCATTGTCTTGGGGGCATAAAGTTTCTGAAAGAGGTATTGAAGTTGATAAAGCCAAGCTTGATGCTATTGAAAAGATGCCATGTCCCAAGGACATCAAAGGTATAAGAAGTTTCCTTGGTCACGCCGAATTTTATAGGTGGTTCATTAAGGACTTCTCAAAAATTTCTCGGCCTCTCACTAATTTATTACAAAAAGATATACCATTTGTTTTTTATGATGATTGTGTAGAAGCATTTGAAATACTTAAGAAAGCATTGATCTCTGCACCTATTGTTCAGCCACCTGATTGGAATTTACCCTTTGAAATTATGTGTGATGCTAGTGATTATGCTGTAGGTGCTGTTCTAGGGAAAAGAGTTGATAAGAAATTAAATGTTATTCAATATGCTAGTAAAACCCTAGACAATGCTCAAAGAAATTATGCTACTACTGAAAAAGAATTCTTAGCAGTTGTATTTGCTTGTGATAAGTTCAGACCTTATATTGTTGATTCTAAAGTAACTATTCACACTAATCATGCTGCTATTAAATATCTTATGGAAAAGAACGATGCTAAACCTAGACTTATTAGATGGGTTCTCTTGCTACAAGAATTTGATTTGCATATTGTTGATAGAAAGGGAGCTGAGAACCCCATTGCAGACAACTTGTCTAGGTTAGAAAATGTGCTTGATGACCCACTACCTATTGATGATAGCTTTCCTGATGAGCAATTAAATGTCATAAATGCTTCTCATATGGCTCCATGGTATGTTGATTATGCTAATTACATTGTTGCTAAATTTATACCACCTAGTTTCACATACCAGCAAAAGAAAAAGTTCTTCTATGATTTGAGGCATTACTTTTGGGATGACCCACATCTTTATAAAGAAGGAGTAGATGGTGTTATTAGACGCTGTGTACCTGAGCATGAACAGGAACAGATCCTACGCAAGTGTCACTCTGAAGCTTATGGAGGACACCATGCTGGAGATAGAACTGCACATAAGGTATTGCAATCTGGTTTTTATTGGCCTACTCTCTTCAAGGATGCCCGTAAGTTTGTCTTATCTTGTGATGGATGTCAAAGAATTGATAATATTAGTAGACGTCAAGAAATGCCTATGAATTATTCACTTGTTATTGAACCATTTGATGTTTGGGGCTTTGATTATATGGGACCTTTTCCTGCCTCTAATGGATATACACATATTTTAGTTGATGTTGATTACGTTACTAAGTGGGTAGAAGCTATTCCAACTAGTAGTGCTGATCATAACACCTCTATTAAGATGCTTAAAGAAGTTATTTTTCCAAGATTTGGAGTCCCTAGATATTTAATGACTGATGGTGGTTCACATTTTATTCATGGTGCTTTCCGTAAAATGCTTGCTAAGTATGATGTTAATCATAGAATTGCATCTCCTTATCACCCTCAGTCTAGTGGTCAAGTAGAATTGAGTAATAGAGAACTCAAATTAATTTTCCAAAAGACTGTCAATAGGTCTAGAAATAATTGGTCCAAGAAACTTGATGATGCATTATGGGCCTACAGAACTGCATATAAAAATCCTATGGGTATGTCTTTGTATAAAATGGTTTATGGAAAAGCACGTCACTTACCTCTCGAACTAAAACACAAGGCATATTGGGCTATTAAAGAGCTCAATTATGATTTTAAACTTGCCGGTGAGAAGAGGTTATTTGATATTAGCTCACTCGATGAATGGAGAACCTAAGCCTACGAAAATGCCAAGTTGTTTAAAGAAAAAGTTAAAATATGGCATGATAAAAGGATACAAAAGCGTGAGTTTAATGTAGGTGATTATGTATTGCTATGTAACTCTTGTTTAAGATTTTTTGCAGGAAAACTTCTCTCTAAATGGGAAGGTCCTTACGTTATTGAGGAGGTCTATCATTCCGGTGCCATAAAAATCAACAACTTCGAAGGCACAAATCCGAAGGTGGTGAACGGTCAAAGAATCAAACATTATATCTCAGGTAATCCCATAAATGTTGAAACCAATGTTATTGAAACTGTAACCACGGAGGAATACATAAGGGACACTTTCCGGAACGTTTCAGACTCCAAAAAGGAATAGGTATGTGGTACGGTAAGTAAACCGACTCCAAAACAGTTTTTAACGCAATATTTATCCGTTTTGGAATATTTAGAAAAATAGAAAAATAAGTAGCAGTCCGGGAAGGACACGAGTCCTCCACGAGGGTGGAGGGCACGCCCTACCCCCTGGGCACGCCCCCCTACCTCGTGGGAACCTCGTGCGCTTTCCAGACTCCGTTTTCTTACACGACACATATTTTGGTCGGTAAAAATTCATTATATAATCTCCCAGAGGTTTTGACTCCCGTATCACGCAAAAATCTCCTGTCTTTGTTTCGAGCTGTTTTTCTGACAGATCCAGGTCATCATGTCGTCTTCAAGTGCCCCCAAGGACCAGTTCTTCGAGAAGGTCATCAACCCCTACCTCGCGGAGGTGCTGCAACACCCTCAAACCATTGAGATGCGTGAGGGGTTGTTGCACATCCGTGATGTTGAGGGACCAAGGAAGACCGGAAGCACGGAGGCAAGGCTCGAGGCATTGGAGCAAGAAGTTTTCAAGTGTCAGGAGATGGTGGAGCGTGGACTCGATTCCAATCACATTATGATCACGGAGTTCACCAACAACCACAAGCTGGACGTCAAGGACATTGGGGAGGCCATCTTCAAGCTTCATGAGAAAAACGAGCACCTCCAAGCCCAGATCTATGACCTGCAAAATCAAAACTGTGAGTATGAATATAGATTCAAGAGGATGAGTTTGGCTGCAGATTTGAGGTTTCAGGAGACTCGATCATCCTTCTATGATGGTGAGCCTATGCTTTGGAAGAAGGACGACAAGCCTACGCCATCAACAAAACCATCACCTTCTCCACCAACAAAGAAGAATTAAGTATCTAGTATGGGCACTCCCCTTGGCAACTGCCAAGCTTGGGGCAGTGCCCCGGTATCGTATCACCATCACTTTTATCTTTACCGTTTTCCTTAGTTTGACCCTTTTGGTAATATCTTGATCTAGTAGAATAAAAGTTCTTAGTATGATCTAGTTGTGAGTTTTGCTTTATGATCCTTCTATGTAATCGAGTCCGTGAGCTATATATAATGAAGATTAGTGTTGAGTCAAGGGCTTGATTATTTTTCCATGATCCTAAGTGAATAAAAGAAAAGAGAAATAAATAAAAAAGGAAACAAAGAGATCATATGGATCTTATGGAGAGTAATGAGCTCGCATAGAAAAAATATGATGAATAAAAGTTGTTGAGAGTTGACAAGCATAGTTTTGGTCATCGTTGCAATTAATAGGAAGTAATAAAGAAAGAGAGGTCTTCACATATAAATATACTATCTTGGACATCTTTTACGATTGTGAGCACTCATTAAAATATGACATGCTAAAGAGTTGACCTTGGACAAGGAAGACAATGTAATGGGTTATGTTTTCTTGCATCTGAGATAAATTATATTGTCATGGATCATCCAACATGGTTGAGCTTGCCTTTCCCTCTCATGCTAGCCAAATTCATCGGACCAAGTAGAGATACTACTTGTGCTTCCAAATACCCTTAAACCAGTTTTGCCATGAGAGTCCACCATACCTACCTATGGATTGAGTAAGATCCTCCAAGTAAGTTGTCATCGGTGCAAAGCAATAAAAATTGCTCTTTAAATATGCATGACTTATTAGTGTGGGAGAAAATAAACTTTATACGATCGTGTGATATGGAAGAAATAAAAGCGACAGACTGCATAATAAAGGTCCATATCACAAGTGGCAATACAAAGTGACGTTCTTTCGCATTAAGATTTTGTGCATCCAACCATAAAAGCGCATGACAACCTTTGCTTCCCTCTACGAAGGGCCTATCTTTTACTTTTATTTCCCACCTTACATAAGAGTCATGGTTATCTTCACCCTTCCTTTTTACATTTTATCCTTTGGCAAGCGCAGTATGTTGGAAAGATCCTGGTATATATGGCTAATTGGATGTAAGTTTTCATGAACTATTATTGTTGACATCACCCTTGAGGTAAAACGTTGGGAGGCAAAACTATAAGCCCCTATCTTTCTCTGTGTCCGATTAAAACTCCATACCCATAAGTATTGCGTGAGTGTCAGCAATTGTGAAAGACTATATGATAGTTGAGTATGTGGACTTGCTGAAAAGCTCTTATATATTGACTCTTTCCTATGTTATGATAAATTGCAATTGCTCCAATGACTGAGATTATAGTTTGTTAGTTGTCAATGAAGTTTACGATTCATACTTGAAATTGCGATTGAATTATTACTCTAGCATAAGAAATCATATGAAAAGAATTATATAAGTTGTTGTTCTAAGAATGATCATGATGCCCTCATGTCCGTATTTTATTTTTATCGACACCTCTATCTCTAAACATGTGGACATATTTTTCGATTTCGGCTTTCGCTTGAGGACAAGCGAGGTCTAAGCTTGGGGGAGTTGATATGTCCATTTTGCATCATGCTTTTATATCGATATTTATTGCATTATGGGCTGTTATTACACATTATGTCACAGTACTTATGCCTATTCTCTCTTATTTTACAAGGTTTCCATAAAGATGGAGAATGTCGGCAGCTGGGATTCTGGGCTGGAAAAGGAGCAAATATTAGATACCTATTCTGCACAGCTCCAAAAGTCCTAAAACTTCACGAAAGCGTTTTCCGAATATATAAAAAATACTGAGCGCAAGAAGTTCACCAGGGGAGCCACACCCTGCCCACGAGGGTGGGGGGCGCGCCCCTACCTCGTGGGCCCCCTGGTGGCACTCCGATGGCCATCTTCTGCTATATGAAGTCTTTTGATGAGAAAAAAAATCATAAGCCATCTTCTCAGACGAAACTCCGCCGCCACGAGGCGGAACCAATCTAGGGCTCTGGTGGAGCTGTTCTGCCGGGGAAACTT
Organism: Triticum urartu; assembly: GCF_003073215.2. Classification (NCBI taxonomy): domain Eukaryota; kingdom Viridiplantae; phylum Streptophyta; class Magnoliopsida; order Poales; family Poaceae; genus Triticum; species Triticum urartu. Next base: position 333,253,425 of record NC_053022.1, read on the forward strand.
CCCTCCGAGAGGGGGAAATCATCGCCATCGTCATTACCAACGCTCCTCTCATCGGGAGAGGGCAATCTCCATCAACATCTTCACCAGCACCATCTCCTCTCAAAACCCTAGTTCATCTCTTGTATCCAATTCTTGTCTCCAAGTCCGGGATTGGTACCTGTGGGTTGCTAGTAGTGTTAATTACTCCTTGTAGTTGATGCTAGTTGGTTTATTTGGTGGAAGATCATATGTTCAGATCCTATATGCATATTAATACCCCTCTGATTATGAACATGAATATGCTTTGTGAGTAGTTACATTTGTTCCTGAGGACATGGGAGAAGTCTTGCTATTAGTAGTCATGTGAATTTGGTATTCGTTCGATATTCTGATGAGATGTATGTTGTCTCTCCTCTAGTGATGTTATGTGAACGTCGACTACATAACACTTCACCATTATTTGGGCCTAGAGGAAGGCATTGGGAAGTAATAAGTAGATGATGGGTTGCTAGAGTGACAGAAGCTTAAATCCTAGTTTATGCGTTGCTTCGTAAGGGGCTGATATGGATCCATATGTTTCATGCTATGGTTAGGTTTACCTTAATACTTTTGTTGTAGTTGTGGATGCTTGCAATAGAGGTTAATCATAAGTGGGATGCTTGTCCAAGTAAGGACAGCACCCAAGAACTGGTCCACCCACATATCAGATTATCAAAGTACCGAACGTGAATCATATGAACGTGATGAAAACTAGCTTGACGATATTCCCATGTGTCCTCGGGAGCGCTTTACATCATATAAGAGTTTATCCAGGCTTGTCCTTTGCTACAAAAACGATTGGGCCACCTTGCTGCACTTTATTTACTTTTGTTACTTGTTGCTTGTTACAAATTATCCTATCACAAAACTATCTATTACCACTTATTTCAGTACTTGTAGAGAATACCTTGCTGGAAACCGCTTATCATTTCCTTCTGCTCCTCGTTGGGTTCGACACTCTTACTTATCGAAAGGACTACGATAGATCCCCTATACTTGTGGGTCATTAGGATGCCCCGGATGGCATCCCCTCTTTCGTCTTCGTACATCGGTAACTTTACTTGGAGCTATATTTTTATACGCCACATGATATGTGTTTTGCTTGGAGCGTCATTTTATTTTCTTTTGTTTTGCTTGATGTTTGAATAAAATACCAAGATCTGAAATTCTTAAATGTTAGAGAGTCTTCACATAGTTGCATAATTATTCGACTACTCATTGATCTTCACTTATATCTTTCGGAGTAGTTTGTCATTTGCTCTAGTGCTTCACTTATATCTTTCTAGAGCACGGCGGTGGTTTTATTTTGAAGAAATAGATGAACTCTCATGCTTCACTTATATTATTTTGAGAGTCCTAAACAGCATGGTAATTTGCTTTGGTTATGAAACTAGTCCTAATATGATGGGCATCCAAGAGGAATACAATAAAAACTTTCATATAGAGTGCATTGAATACTATAAGAAGTTTGATACTTGATGATTGTTTTGAGATATAAAGATGGTGATATTAGAGTCATGCTAGTTGAGTAGTTGTGAATTTGAGAGATACTTGTGTTAAAGTTTGTGATTCCCGTAGCATGCACTTATGGTGAACCGTTATGTGATGAAGTCGGAGCATGATTTATTTATTGATTGTCTTCCTTATGAGTGGCGGTCGGGGACGAGCGATGGTATTTTCCTACCAATCTATCCCCCTAGGAGCATGTGTGTAGTACTTTGTTTCGATAATTAGTGGATTTTTGCAATAAGTATGTGAGTTCTTTATGACTAATGTTGAGTCCATGGATTATACGCACTCTCACCCTTCCACCATTGCTAGACTCTCTAGTACCGCGCAACTTTCACCGGTACCATAAACCCACCATATACCTTCCTCAAAACAGCCACCTGCTACCTCTTGAGCACTGCGTTGGTTTTTCCCTGAAGAGGAAGGGATGATGCAGCAGAGTAGCGTAAGTATTTCCCTCAGTTTTTGAGAACCAAGGTATCAATACAGTAGGAGGCTACGCGCGAGTCCCTCATACCTGCACAAAACAGATAAATCCTCGCAACCAACGCGATAAGGGGTTGTCAATCCCTACACTGCCACTTACGAGAGTGAGATCTGATAGATATGATAAGATAATATTTTTGGTATTTTTATGATAAAGATGCAAAGTAAAATAAAAGCAAAGTAAATAAAAAAGTATTGGAAGATTAATATGATGAAGATAGACCCGCGGGCCATAGGTTTCACTAGTGGCTTCTCTCAAGAGCATAAGTATTCTACAGTGGGTGAACGAATTACTGTTGAGCAATTGACAGAATTGAGCATAGTTATGAGAATATCTAGGTATGATCATGTATATAGGCATCACGTTCGAGACAAGTAGACCGACTCCTGCCTGCATCTACTACTATTACTCCACTCATCGACCGCTATCCAGCATGCATCTAGAGTATTAAGTTAATGAAAACAGAGTAACGCCTTAAGCAAGATGACATGATGTAGAGGGATAAACTCATGCAATATGATGAAAACCCCATCTTGTTATCCTTGATGGCAACAATACAATACGTGCCTTGCTGCCCCTACTGTCACTGGGAAAGGACACCACAAGATTGAACCCAAAGCTAAGCACTTCTCCCATTGCAAGAAAGATCAATCTAGTAGGCCAAACCAAACTAATAATTCGAAGAGACTTGCAAATATAACCAATCATACATAAAAGAATTCAGAGAAGATTCAAATATTGTTCATAGATAGACTTGATCATAAACCCACAATTCATCGGTCTCAACAAACACACCGCAAAAAGAAGATTACATCGAATAGATCTCCACAAGAGAGGGGGGGAACATTGTATTGAGATCCAAAAAGAGAGAAGAAGCCATCTAGCTAATAACTATGGACCCGTAGTGTAGGATCGAAAGTATGTCTAGAGGGGGGGTGATTAGACTACTTGACCAAATAAAAACTTAACCTTTTCCCAATTTTAGTTCTTGGCAGATTTTAGCTATTTTGGGACAAGTCAAGCAATCATCACACAATTCAAGCAAGCATGCAAAGAGTATATTGGAAGCGGAAAGTAAAGCATGCAACTTGCAAGAATGTAAAGGGAAGGGTTTGGAGAATTCAAACGCTATTGGAGACACGGATGTTTTTCCCGTGGTTCGGATAGGTGGTGCTATCCTACATCCACGTTGATGGAGACTTCAATCCACGAAGGGTAACGGTTGCGCGAGTCCACACAGGGCTCCACCCAAGGGTAACGGTTGCGCGAGTCCACACAGGGCTCCACCCATGAAGGGTCCACGAAGAAGCAACCACCCACAAAGGGTCCACGAAGAAGCAACCTTGTCTATCCCAGCATGGCCATCGCCCACACAGGACTTGCCTCACTAGCGGTAGATCTTCACGAATTAGGCGATCTCCTTGCCCTTACAAACTCCTTGGTTCAACTCCACAATCTTGTCGGAGGCTCCCAAGTGACACCTAGCCAATCTAGGAGACACCACTCTCCAAGAAGTAACAAATGGTGTGTAGGTAATGAACTCCTTGCTCTTGTGCTTCAAATGATAGTCTCCCCAACACTCAACTCTCTCACATAGGATTTGGATTTGGTGGAAAGAAGATTTGAGTGGAAAGCAACTTGGGAAGGCTAGAGATCAAGATTCATATGGTAGGAATGGAATATCTTGGTCTCAACACATGAGTAGGTGGTTCTCTCTTAGAACATATGAGTTGGAATGATGTGTGTGTTCTGATGGCTCTCTCAACGAATGAGAAGGAGGTGGAGGGGTATATATAGCCTCCACACAAAATCCAACCGTTACACAGTTTTCCAATCTCGGTGGGACCGAATCAATAAGCTCGGTCGGACCGAAAATGTAAACCTAGTGACCGTTAGTGATTTTCGGTGGGACTGACATGAAACTCGGTAGGACCGATATGGTTAGGGTTTGGGCATAACGTAATCTCGGTGAGACCGATTACACAAACTCGGTGAGACCGAATTTGGTAATTAGCTAACCAGAGAGTTGGTCAGGCAAACTCGGTGGGACCGAGTGGAACTCGGTGAGACCGAAAAGTTACAAAGGGGAAACACTGAGTTCACATCGCAATCTCGGTGGGACCGATTCGCTCTTTCGGTGGGACCGAAAAGTTACAAAAGGGAAACAGAGAGTTTGCAACCCCATCTCGGTGAGACCAAGATCCTTACCGGTAGAACCGAATTGCTAGGGTTTGGCAGTGGCTTATGACAAGTGAAACTCGGTGGCGCCGGATAGGAAGAACCGGTAGGACCGAGTTTGGCTTAGGGTTTAGGTCATATGTGGATATGGGAAAGTAGCTGAGGATTTTTGAGCATATCACTAAGCACATGAAGCAAGAGGCTCATTAAGCAACACCTCATCCCTCCTTGATAGTATTGGCTTTTCCTAAAGACTCAATGTGATCTTGGATCACCAAAATATAAAATGAAGAGTCTTGAGCTTTTGAGCTTGAGCCAATCCTTTTTCCTTAGCATTTTGAGGGTTTCACTTTCACATCCATGCCATGCCAATCATTGAGCTTTCCTGAAATAATCATCTTGAAATAGCATTAGCTCAATGAGCTATATGTTGTTATGAATTACCAAAACCACCTAGGGATAGTTGCACTTTCAATCTCCCCCTTTTTGGTAATTGATGACAACATATAGATCAAAGCTTCGACAAATGATAATAAACATGAAATATATCGTCGCTTTGAGAAGTATGTGATAAGTAAGAGCTCCCCCTAAAGTTGTGCATATTTAAAATTTGCTTTGGACTGCAAATGCACAAGGAGTTAGAGTCATGGGTTACTCTTCCATGTCACATACATCTTGGTGGAGCGCTTAAAATGATAAGAATGAAATACATGCACTCATCACCAAGAATAGTGAATGATCACATAAGATAGATAGGATAATAGCATTAAGCAAGCATTAAGTGTAGCTTATGATCAAACACATGATCATCAATGTCTCACAAATAGTGACGTAGTATCTCAAGCACTCAAAAGCAAACGAGTTCGAAAAACCACCAAATAAAGCAAGAGAGAAAAACAACACTCTCTCTCTCGAAGCCTATGATCTATACATCTTCTCCCCCTTTGGCAACAAGTTACCAAAAAGTTCCTAGAAAATGCATAGCACTAGATCAACGCTCAGGCTTGATCTTCAGGTGGTGGTGGAGTCCGGATCACTCCAAGGACGAAGGCTTCGGTAGATGCTGAAGTAGACGCTAGAGTTGGAGCTGAAGTAGATGCTGGAGCTGGTGGAACTGAGGCTGTAGCTGGTGCTGAAGTGGTGGCTCTGGTGTCAGCAACTGGCACTGCAGATGACCTTGGGCCTCGTGGCACTCTGGCAAAGGCATGAGTTGTAGTCCTGCCTCTCCTCTCCTGCATGTCCTCCTGGAGCTGCTCCACTTCAGACTGAACTTCCGTTACTTTGACATCCAAGTCATAGAACTTCTGTTCCATGATTCTCTCTAGGCTCTGCTGATTTTGAGTGAGGGTGGCCAGACTTTGCTCAATCCTCAGCGTGGATGCAATCAAGTAACCAAGCTGCTCTTGTTTGGTCTTCAAGAAATATTCAGATGCCTCCTCTTGAGTAGGCATCTTGGCAGCTTTCTCCTTCCTCGCCTTCTCCTTCTTTGCGTAAGCTTGTGCAGACGATGGCTCATTCTCAGTCATCACAACTTCATTGTTCTCAAAATCTGGATGGATGGGCAAATGTTCCTTGTCCAATAAATATATGCCCGTGCCCATCTTGGAGTTGATGAGCTCCTGAATCTGAGGGGCATATCCGCAGCTCCTCTTCTGGTCTGCTGCAGTCCTCTTGATTGTTTCCACTATGAGGCTCATCACCTTGAACTTCTGGGGCACATCAAACACATGTAGCAAGTTGATAGCATGGCCTCTGATCATCTTGTGATCACCTGACTTAGGCAATAAGGTGTGCCTCAAGATCCAATTGATAGTCGGGAGCCCTGACAGAAGGTAATGTACTGAGCCAAACTTGAAGGTATCAAGTGCTTCATTTGGGATCTCCTTGTACATATTTGACATTGAGTTGTGGTCCATCTTCTTCTTGGCATAGATGTCCATGTCATCATCATGCTCCTATGGGGCATTAATCAACGTTGCCCATTCAGCAACTGTGGATTGGTACCTTGTACCCTCAGACATCCATGTGATCCTCCCATCTGGATAAAAGTGAGCTGTGGAGTAGAACTGCATGATGAGTTCCTCGTTCCACTTTGTGAGCTTCTGCCCAACAAAGTCAGCTACTCCACAAGCTATGAAGCTGTCTTGCACTCCAGGATAGTGCTCCTCATTGTCCTTGATGTATGTCCAATCAACCCATCGCATATCACAGACAATGGGCTTCTTATCTAGCAGCACTGTCTCATAAAAATCCTGCTGCTCCTTGGTGTGAAACCTGTAGTCCACGGCAGTCCTTCTCCTTGAAGCATATGGGTCTGCTTCTCTCCACTTCCTCAGCCCTGAATCTCTCCTGAGCTTCATGTCCTCAGCCACAGGATGAGCATCATTGTGGTCTGGGATCTTGGGCTTTAGCTTCCTTAGGACATTCTCTTCCTCTTCTTCAGCAACAGTCTCAGGCACTGGGGCCTTGTTCTTCTCAGCTGCAGGAATGCTCCTTGTATTTCTCTTGGGCTTTGGCTTTGGAGCTGGCTTGGCCTTGGAGGCAGCTCCCCCTGATTTTATGGCATCTCCCATTAGCTTGGGTGCCTTGGGCGCTGGTGCAGCCACCTCTTCCTCTTCTTCCTCTTCCATGATGGAAGCTTTGCCAAGCACTCTAGCCACAGTCTTCTTCACCCTTTCCTTTCTTTTCTTGCCCTCAGCTGCAACTGGCTCTATGGGCTTCTCAGTTGACATTCTGGCCTTTGACATTGGCTGCCTGCCTGCTGGCCTTTTGATTTTCAGGCCTGGCTTAGTGCCTTGAGCTGGCTCAACTCTCTTGGAAGTGGCCTCTTCCTCTGCCACATAGTCCTCATCTTCAGAATCTGAAGTCCTCTTCTTCCTTTGTCTCGTGGCAGCCTTTGGCAAATTTCTAGGAGTGCTCCTGCTGCCTTCATCAGAAGAGCTGGAGGGACTAGTGCCCTCACTCATGTGCACCTGCTGCTCTGACATATTTTGGCTATCACTTTGATCAGACATGCTGCAAACTGACTGCTGACCCTGTGAATAGTTTATAGAAGAGATAGAGTGGATGAGCATCACAAAATGCAGGGATTTTTGCAAAAGAATGATCCAAAAACTTAGTTTTAGTTTCCCACTGAAATCATCTCGGATCTACCGATTTTCAAACTCGGTGATACCGAAGCAGTTTTGGAACCTAAACTAGTGAACTCGGTAAGACCGAGTCACAGTTCGGTGGCACCGAGACTGCTAGGGTTTCACAGAGTTCCAAAATCGGTCACACCGATAAGTAATTCTCGGTCAGACCGAGTCTCACTTGTGCAATGGCATAAGCCAAATCGGTGGGACCGAATTTTTCAACTCGGTGGGTCCGAGATGGTTTCGGCGGAAACCTAAACCTAGAATTTTCGAATCAAACCTAATCTATGAGCGTTTTGACTGGATAGGAGTGTTTCAATCGTGGCAAGAATCATGAAGAACACAATGTGCTAGGAATTGGACGGGGAATAGCACTGTGATCAAGTCCATACCCTAGTTCGATGGAGACTTGCTACGGCGGCAACGGCGAGGCAGAATTCCCGTTGACGGCGACGGAGACCAGCGACTGGAGGCGGCTGGCGGCGAGAAGATGATCTGGAGACCACGAGGGCAGAGCAGGCTATCGCGCGGGCGAAGGGGTTCGGAGAAATTTCCAAATTTTGCCCATGACTATATATAGCTCGACCCTGTCGGTGTGACCGAGTGGAACGACTCGGTGGCACCGAGATTCATAACTGCGTGCAGTTACTGAAACTCGGTGTGACCGAAAGGTTCAAATCAGTTGCACCGAGATCGAAAACCTAGATCAACTTAATGATCTCTGTAGGACCGAAGTGGAGTATCGGTCAGACCGAGAATCATAAAGAGGTTTTGGAAGTTTAAGTCTATGACAAATCGGGGACTCCGAGCGCTCCTCACACAGAGTGGTTCGAATCTGACTTGATCAAATTTTGTGATGCAGCATGAATAGAGTTTGAGACGAGAAAAGCATCGATAGCTAGAGGAGGTTCTTAGGCATTCTTGTCCATCCACTTGGCAAAAGAAGATAAAACCAAACAATCAAAACAACAAGTGGATGTCCTCGAATGAGTAAAATATGCAACCAGCATGCTCACACAATAAGATGGCAAATGAAATATGTGACAAGGCATGCACAACCAATTCTAGCATCTATCAAGCAATTTGCGATGACTAGGTCATCTATATATGAGTATATTGACTTAGGAGCCAAGTGAGAACACTTGATCATAGGTCATACTCATCGTTTAAGCTCAAGTGGGGTTACCACTTTTACATAAAGCATTGTTGTGTTCACATCTTTAGAGTTGCTTTAGCTCAAGTCTTAGAGTAAAGCTCCCCCTAGATGTGATATCCCCCCTAAGAGGGATGAACTAACCTTGGGTTTTGTCGATGATGACTTCATGTAGATATTGAAGATGTGGATGCTCAATGTTGGTGTAGATCTCTTGGAGCTATCCATTTGAGTGAATTGCACTTTCAATACCTACATGGGTTAGTCCCACAAGGAACAAACAAGGATATCCATAGACATAGAGTGATGCACACAAAAGATGATGTCCATGAAAACTTTTAGGTTACCTTGTCCCTTGTCTTACCAACAAGAGGGTTTGTGACTCCTTGAACTAGTGCAAGATGTGGAAGTTGATTGCACTTGTTCTTGCCAAAATGATAAGAGTGAAGTATGTTGGCGGAGTCACCCTCAAGAACTCTCTAGTTCTTCTTCTTTTGGATCCACACCATCTTGATGGGAATCCTTGGAGTTGTAGTCGTACTTGATGAAGTGGAACTTGAAGTAGTCTTGGGAATCCACCTGACTAAGGTCTTAGGAGCTTCTTCAAATGCGTCAATTTCCTCTTGAAGCTTGTCCTTGACTTTTTGCTTGTAGTCTTGTGGTGGAAGATCATCTTGAGCTTGTGTCCCCTTGAAAGAAGTATCATACTTCCCTTGTTGAGGAATAAACTTTGTCTTGGGGTATTGATCTTCTTCCCACTCAACTCCATTGGCATTGAACTTTCGTTCAAATCCAACACCTTGATTCTTCCGGTGCATTCCTTGCTTGCGCACAATTTCCTCGAATTGCTTACTCCCGGCAAGGCTTTTGTACACTCCTTTCTCTATAATTCCCTTCAATAAACTATTTTCTTGCTCAAGTGTAACTTGGCTAACAGAATCATTAGTGGAATCAAGAGAACTACTAGAAGCAACAATATTGGATTTAACATGATCAAGAGAACTACCTCATGGCCTCCTCTTTTGTTTCTTGACGTAGGGTCCAAGTCCTCTGGATCATGTTCGGTGAGAAAATCACGTTTCCGAAGGTTTCATTCCGTTTGGACTCCGTTTGATATTCATTTTCTTCGAAACCCTAAAATAGGCAAAAAAACCATCAATTCTGGGTTGGGCCTCCGGTTAATGGGTTAGTCCCAAAAATAATATAAAAGTGGATAATAAATCCCAATAATGTCCAAAACAGTAGATAATATAGCATGGAGCAATCAAAAATTATAGATACGTTGGAGACGTATCAAGCATCCCCAAGCTTAATTCTTGCTCGTCCTCGAGTAGGTATATGGTAAAAACAGAATTTTTGATGCGGAGTGCTACTTGGCATAATTTTAATGTAATTCTTCTTAATTGTGGTATGAATATTCAGATCCTAAAGATTCAAGATAAAAGTTTAATATTGACATAAAAAATAATAATACTTCAAGCATACTAACTAAGCAATCATGTCTTCTCAAAATAACATGGCCAAAGAAAGTTATCCCTACAAAATCATATAGTCTGGCTATGCTCTATCTTCACCACACAAAGTATTTAAATCATGCACAACCCCGATGACAAGCCAAGCAATTGTTTCATACTTTTGACATTCTCAAAACTTTTTCAATCTTCACGCAATACATGAGCATGAGCCATAGATATAGCACTATAGGTGGAATAGAATGGTGGTTGTGGAGAAGACAAAAAGGGAGAAGATAGTCTCACATCAACTAGGCGTATCAACGGGCTATGGAGATGCCCATCAATAGATATCAATGTGAGTGAGTAGGGATTTCCATGCAACGAATGCACTAGAGCTATAAGTATATGAAAGCTCAACAAAAGAAACTAAGTGGGTGTGCATCCAACTCGCTTGCTCACGAAGACCTAGGGCAATTTGAGGAAGCCCATCATTGGAATATACAAGCCAAGTTCTATAATGAAAAATTCTCACTAGTATATGAAATTGAAGAAATGAGAGACTCTCTACTATGAACATCATGGTGCTACTTTGAAGCACAAGTGTGGTAAAAGGATATTAGCATTGCCCCTTCTCTCTTTTTCTCTCATTTTTTATTTGGGCCTTTTCTCTCTCTTTTTTTATTTATGGCCTCTTTTTCTTTTTTCTTTTTTTTCGTCCGGAGTCTCATCCCGACTTGTGGGGGAATCATAGTCTCCATCATCCTTTCCTCACTTGGGATAATGCTCTAATAATGATGATCATCACACTTTTACTTTCTTACAACTCAACAATTACAACTCGATACTTAGAACAAAGTATGACTCTATATGAATGCCTCTGGCGGTGTACCGGGATATGCAATGACTCATGAGTGACATGTATGAAAGAATTATGAATGGTGGCTTTGCCACAAATACGATGTCAACTACATGATCATGTTAAGCAACATGACAATGATGGAATGTGTCATAATAAACGGAATGGTGGAAAGTTGCATGGAAATATATCTCGGAATGGCTATGGAAATGCCATAATAGGTAGGTATGGTGGCTGTTTTGAGGAAGGTATATGGTGGGTGTATGATACCGGCGAAAGGTGCGCGGTATTAGAGAGGCTAGCAATGTTGGAAGGGTGAGAGTGCGTATAATCCATGGACTCAACATTAGTCATAAAGAACTCATATACTTATTGCAAAAATATACAAGTTATCAAAGCAAAGTATTATGCGCATGCTCCTAGGGGTATAGATTGGTAGGAAAAGATCATCGCTCGTCCCCGACCGCCACTCATAAGGAAGACAATCAATAAATAAATCATGCTCCGACTTCATCACATAACGGTTCACCATACGTGCATGCTACGGGAATCACAAACTTTAACACAAGTATTTCTCAAATTCACAACTACTCAACTAGCACAACTTTAATATCAGCATCTTCATATATCAAAACAATTATCAAGCATCAAGCTTCTCATAGTATTCAACACACTCAAAAGAAAGTTTTATTATTATTCTTGAATACCAAGCATATTAGGATTATTTTAGCAAATTACCATGCTATTTAAGACTCTCAAAATAATCTAAGTGAAGCATGAGAGATCAATAGTTTCTATTAAACAAATCCACCACCGTGCTCTAAAAGATATAAGTGAAGTACTAGAGCAAAACTATATAACTCAAATGATATAAGCGAAGCACATAGAGTATTCTAACAAATTCCAAATCATGTATGGCTCTCTCAAAAGGTGTGTACAGAAAGGATGATTGTGGTAAACTAAAAAATAAAGACTCAAATAATACAAGACACTCCAAGCAAAACACATATCATGTGGTGAATAAAAATATAGCTCCAAGTAAAGTTACCGATAGAAGTAGACGAAAAGAGGGGATGCCTTCCGGGGCATCCCCAAGCTTTGGCTTTTAGGTGTCCTTAGATTATCTTGGGGGTGCCATGGGCATCCCCAAGCTTAGGCTCTTGCCACTCCTTGTTCCATAATCCATCAAATCTTTACCCAAAACTTGAAAACTTCACAACACAAAACTTAAAGTAGAAAATCTCGTGAGCTCCGTTAGCGAAAGAAAACAAAAGACCACTTAAAGGTACTGTAATGAAATCATTCTTTATTTATATTGGTGTTAAACCTAATGTATTCCAACTTCTCTATGGTTTATAAACTATTTTACTAGCCATAGATTCATCAAAATAAGCAATCATCACACGAAAAACAGAATCTGTCAAAAACAGAACAGTCTGTAGTAATTTGTAGCTAGCACAAGATCTGGAACCCCAAAAATTCTAAAATAAATTGCTGGACGTGAGGAATTTATCTATTAATCATATGCAAAAATAATTAACTAAATATCACTTTCCAAATAAAAATGGCAGCAGTTCTCGTGAGTGCTAAAGTTTCTGTTTTTTACAGCAAGGTATCAAGACTTTCCCCAAGTCTTCCCAACGGTTCTACTAGGCACAAACACTAATTAAACACAAAAAACACAACCTAAACAGAGGCTAGGTAAATTATTTATTACTAAACAGGAGAAAAAAGTAAGGAATAAAAATAAAATTGGGTTGCCTCCCAACAAGCGCTATCGTTTAACGCCCCTAGCTAGGCATAAAAAGCAAGGATAGATCTAGGTATTGCCATAATAGTAAGATAGATCATTAAAAATCATTTCATATTCTCTACATTCGGCGGCAAGTTTTCTTTGAGGAAAGCAAAATTAATCAAAAGGGCTAAATTTAATGGGGCAAAAGTCCCCAAGATCAACCTTGGGAGGTATAGGTTCCTCCTTTGGTCCTTCGTATTACACAACCAATTCATCATTATAAGCATTCTTTGGGTAGAACTTTGTGAGCCTATATTCAAGAGAATATCCTAGCTCATTATTTCGAATGGCCAAATCATCATTAAGCGCATAAATTCTATCAACTAAAACATTGGTACGAACCCTTTTTCTAAGATTTTCATTGAAAGCAACATAGTCTAGAGATTGAAAACGCATTATTTCTTCTTGATCAAAAAGGATAGCCTCTATGGGAGGACGGCAAGCGTCTACCCTATAATGCGCAAAGCTTTCTTTGACTTCTCTTATTATGAATCTAAACTCATGAGCCAAAAATATAGTAGCGGCACGCTTAACAGAAGAATGCTCAATATTAGAAAATTCTAGGAAAATCCTTTGTATGCAAGGATGCAGGTGCATGAATTGTCTTTCAAGTTCAACTACAAGCATGGCAATAGCGTCTGCAAGACTACTAGTTCTATGAAGGATAGAACTACCCATAGAAGGTAAAGTACCGGCACAAGTAAAGAAATCTTGAATAACTCCTTTTCCAATAATATTACCACTACCAACACGGAATTTTTTTGTATGTCAGATGGGGGGTTCTTTAGCAGGAGCATCAGAATTTTTCATGACATTATTATTGTCCATATCGACAATAATTTCCCCTATTTCAGACATAACGGCAGAAAGTGCAAAGGGCAAAAAGAGGCAAACGGGAAATAGAGGGAGGATAGAGAGAGAGAGGACGAATAAAACGGCAAGGGTGAAGTGGGGGAGAGGAAAACGAGAGGCAAATGGCAAACAATGTAATGCGGGAGATAGGGATTGTGATGGGTACTTGGTATGTTGACTTTTGCGTAGGCTCCCCGGCAATTGCGCCAGAAATCCTTCTTGCTACCTCTTGAGCACTGCGTTGGTTTTTCCCCGAAGAGGAAGGGATGATGCAGCAGAGTAGCGTAAGTATTTCCCTCAGTTTTTGAGAACCAAGGTATCAATCCAGTAGGAGGCTATGCGTGAGTCCCTTGTACCTGCACAAAACAAACAAATCCTCGCAACCAACGCGATAAGGGGTTGTCAATCCCTACACGGCCACTTACGAGAGTGAGATCTGATAGATATGATAAGATAATATTTTTGGTATTTTTATGATAAAGATGCAAAGTAAAATAAAAGCAAAGTAAATAACAAAGTATTGGAAGATTAATATGATGAACATAGACCCGGGGGCCATAGGTTTCACTAGTGTCTTCTCTCAAGAGCATAAGTATTCTACGGTGGGTGAACGAATTACTGTTGAGCAATTGACAGAATTGAGCATAGTTATGAGAACATGTAGGTATGATCATGTATATAGGCATCACGTCCGAGACAAGTAGACCGACTCCTGCCTGCATCTACTACTATTACTCCACTCATCGACCGCTATCCAGCATGCATCTAGAGTATTAAGTTAATGAAAACAGAGTGACGCCTTAAGCAAGATGACATGATGTAGAGGGATAAACTCATGCAATATGATGAAAACCCCATCTTGTTATCCGCGATGGCAACAATACAATACATGCCTTGCTGCCCCTACTGTCACTGGGAAAGGACACCGCAAGATTGAACCCAAAGCTAAGCACTTCTCCCATTGCAAGAAAGATCAATCTAGTAGGCCAAACCAAACTGATAATTCGAAGAGACTTGCCAAGATAACCAATCATACATAAAAGAATTCAGAGAAGATTCAAATATTGTTCATAGATAGACTTGATCATAAACCCACAATTCATCGGTCTCAACAAACACACCGCAAAAAGAAGATTACATCGAATAGATCTCCACAAGAGAGGGGGAGAACATTGTATTGAGATCCAAAAAGAGATAAGAAGCCATCTAGCTAATAACTATGGACCCGTAGGTCTGAGGTAAACTACTCACACTTCATCGAAGGGGCTATGGTGATGATGTAGAAGCCCTCCGTGATCGATGCCCCCTCCGGCGGAGCTCTGGAACAGGCCCCAAGATGGGATCTCGTGGATACAGAAAGTTGCGGTGGTGGAATTAGGGTTTTGGCTCCGTATCTGATCGTTTGGGGGTACGTAGGTATATATAGGAGGAAGGAGTACGTCGGTGGAGCAACAGGGGGCCCACGAGGGTGGAGGGCACGCCTGGGGGGTAGGCGCGCCCCCCTACCTCGTGGCCTCCTCTTTTGTTTCTTGACGTAGGGTCCAAGTCCTCTGGATCATGTTCGGTGAGAAAATCACGTTCCCGAAGGTTTCATTCCGTTTGGACTCCATTTGATATTCCTTTTCTTCGAAACCCTAAAATAGGCAAAAAAAACAGCAATTCTGGGCTGGGCCTCCGGTTAATAGGTTAGTCCCAAAATAAATATAAAAGTGATAATAAAGCCCAATAATGTCCAAAACAGTAGATAATATAGCATGGAGCAATCAAAAATTATAGATACGTTGGAGACGTATCACCACTGTAACATCCCAAAATTCTAAATTTTGGAATGTTATAAACAAATTGATAGATTTGATTGATTGTTTGATTGATTGTCTGAAAGTGAGTGAATTCGAAAATTTTGAAAGTTAAATGAGAGGGAATAAAAGGACTTTCCCAAACTTTCATTTTTGCATTTTGCTCTCCATGAATTCAAATTCTTTTCAAATACAAAACCCTTGAGCGAAGATGATATGACTTCTTCCATTTAAAAATAAATAAATGAAAGGGTATTTGAAAATAATTGAATTTCATTTGGAAATATTCCAATTCTGAAACTTTATGCGACTCAATGATTTTCACGAGAGAAGATAAAATGACTTCTTCAAATTATATGAAATATGAGTTGGGAGTTTTCTCAAATTTGAAAGAGGATCATTTGATTTATTTATTTCATCTTCAATTATTTTTCCAATATCAAAAATATGAGAGAGGGAAATAATATGACTTTTCCCAATTCCAGAAAAATGAAGATTTAATGAATAAATCAATTTTCGATTCTCCGGTGTTTGTTTGCATTTTTTTTTGAATAGGGAAAAATGCGTGTTTTCAAAAATTGCTTTTAGGCCCGGAGAAAAGTTCATTTTGTTCGGCTCATTTTTAGGAGTCGGGGAAAAATTTACTTTTAGAATTTTGAAGCCCGTTTAGTTTTCTTTTTCGTTTTTTTTTCTGCGCGCGAAATCTGTTTAAAAAAACTGCAGCGCCTTGGGCCAAAGGCCCAAGCCACCAGCCGGCCGAGGCCAAGGCCATCGCTAGCGCCCCAGCCTCCCCGTGCGCCAGGGAGCCGCCGCCTCTTTCTTTTAGGAAATCCTAGTAGGACTTTGGTCCTACTTCCGTATACTCCTTTTCTATTTTTAGATCTTTTCCCTCCCTCTTTTTTATTCCTATTCCTAGTCTAATTTCTTGTCCCCTACCCCAAGTAAAACCCCCCCTCCCCAATATAAATACCCAAGCACCCCCCCTCTAAATCATCAAACCCAAAGCCTAGAGCTCCACCCCACCCCGCGCCCCACACCCCAGGCCGCGCCGCCGCACCACCCAAGCCGCGCCTCACCCCGCGCCTCTCACCCGCGCCGCCGCCCTTGTGCATCGCCGCCGCGCCCAACGCCGCCCAACCCCGCGCCCTAGTGCCGCCACCGCCGCCATACACCGCCACCGCCGCCATGCGTCACCGCGCCGCCGCCGCCCTGCGTCAACGCCGCCGTCGCCGCCGTTCGCCGGAGGTACCGCGCCGCGTCTCTTCTTTCCCTCGGTTCGGTTTTTCTTATAAACCGTTCCGATTCTTTTCTTCTCTACCGATTCGTTTTCTCTTCGATTCTTCGCCAAACCGTTCCGGTTTTCTAGATCGGTTTTCGTTCTTCTTTCGGACTGTTCGTCTCAATGAACGTGATCACCGAGTATTCCCGGTTAACGACGTCCATTCGTATAACCGTTCTTCTTCTTTTTTGTTTTTCATCGGATTTATTCCGCGATCGCGATCTCAGATCCGATCTTCTTTTTAGTCTTTCTTTTCGCTCGCTTATCGGAATCAGGTGATTCAAGCGCCTGGAGTTTCATCTCGAAACCGCCGTTCCGTCTAATCAACTTGAACAAGTTTTTGCCCCAGTAAAATTTTACCTAGTTTCAACTTGCTAGAACCGAGTTGTTTTTCCGCCGTTTTCCGTCGTTTGTTCGGTTCTTTCTTTCTTTGCAACCGGAGTTCTTAAGTTGAACTATCTGGTTCGTTCTCTCGTTCGAGTTTTACTTGTGCATTAGATGAGTACTTATTGTGTGGTTACTATTGTTTGCTTACGATAGATTGACCGGAGTGTGACGAGTAGATCTATCAAGAGTTTTGAGTGCGAATCATCTTCATCAACATTGCAGGCAAGTTCACACTTTGATCATATCACACTTTGATCATACCTTTTCTACAACCCATGTTTTATTGCATTAGATCAATCCTCACACATTGCATGATTAGGATCTAATTAAATTGTGGGATGGGAAGTAGATGAGGTAGTACCTATTACCTGTATTATGAAACCTTTGGGAGTTACTTCTACGTTTGCTTATTATGCCATGCTATGCTAGTAGACGTGGATTGGGTGAGTGATATCCATGACAGATGTGAGTTGATAATTTAATGGTTTATCTAAGGTGGCAACTTAAACACACATCTGGGTGGATTGAGGCACCTGATGTCTATCAGGACTTGCCTGTTTTTGGACCGCCACCCAGGCTCAAAGGGATCATAAATTCATGCTAGAAACTTCCGTGTGCAGCCACATGCTACTATGGGCTCTGGCATAGTTGACTAAGTTGTGCGAACTCTTACGGGGTGGACTAGCAGATGTAGGGGTTGTAGGTGGTACGGTCTACCCCACATGTAAGGTGCTAGCGCTTCTGAAAGACTATGTCTCGGTCATCCGTTTCTCAAACACCATGTAGTGCGAGAAAACAAACGGAGGCGATCGAGTCATGTGGGGAAAAGTGCGCAAACCTCTGCAGAGTAACAAACTAATCATGATTAGCCGTGTCCCCGGTTATGGACAACTTGAGTATCTAGTACTTGAATATCATTGTGAATCTCAACATGTTACTTCTAATTAATGTTGTTGGGTTTTAATTATTTTTAATTGGGATTGAGAATGCTGTCAACCATTCTCAATGTTTCACAACCACCATGATAGTTAAATAAACTTATTCCTTTGCAGTAGGGAAAAATTGGCTTTACGCAAAATTATAACCATAGAGCTTTTCCACCAGCCAAATATGCATGTAGTGATAGCCATTGTTCATCATTCTCTATGGTGTGAATTTGCCAGTACATTCAATGTACTGACCCGTTTCGGGCTGCAACGTCTCATGTTGCAGGTTTCTTACGACGAGTTTTCTTACGACGAGTAAGTGTTACGTTAGGGTTAAGATTTCTACACTCAACTTTGCCGTTGGTGTTGATGGGAATCCACAACCTTGTTGCTTCCGCTATATTGGATTGAGGTAATAGTATTTACGTTACTTTATACATGTGATTTACCTCTGTTATAAATCCTTCGAGTACTGTGTGTGTCAGCATACTGATCCAGGGATGACACATAAGCACAGAGACTTGATCCATTCGGGTCGGGTCGCTACAAGATGGTATCAGAGCACATGTTGACTGTAGGACGTGACCCTAGAAACTGGCAAGCCCATAGCAAAGATTTTCTCTACAACTTTCCCTTTCAAAAAGATCTTTTACCTCTCTTCTCTTCTAAGCTTATTCAAAAAAATTCCCTTTAGTGAGACTATACCCCCTTTCCCCTTTTGACCACACGAAGGATTCCACTGATGAGACAACTCCAAGAAGTACAGGATATCAGACAAGTAAGACCATTCGGAATGAAGAGGATTTTGCCATACATTATGATAAGGGAAACTACAACGGCTGAAGAACGAAGACTAGGAGAATTGAAGGCTCTGAAGAATCACCAGATTTGTATGACCTAGGAAGGCTACCCTTTTGGAACTTGGCAGACTATGAAAGTTGTCAATACCCGAGATCAAGGTGTATGGGAGAAAGACCGAAACAAGGAGCATGAGAACTCAAAGTTCTGTTAAGGAAAACCCTAAGGCAGGGGATATCAATTATGGAAGATAGCTCATAGCAATGACAAGGGCAGAAACACGGTTATCCGTGATGTCATCCCCGCTAATGCTATTGTCACCATGCTGAGTTAAGCATGCATATGCATGGAAGGATTAAATGGTAGAAGGCTGATGGAGCACCTATTAGTAAGATGAAGTTTTAACCTTAGCCAGTGTATCACCAGGATCTGGAGTGTTACATCAAGAAGTTAAAATGGAGCTCCAGGAAGTCGTATTAGATAAGGAAGTATTTCATGAGGAACTTAGGACCCAGAAGTTGAAGTAGCCAAGCTGGAGGAGCTACAACCACGAGATACCGGAGAATTTTCAAGAACTAAAGGACAGTATGACCATGGTTCATGTGAAGGATGTTGAAACCAGAAGTTTGGAATGCCACTCCAGAAATATTAAAGGACGTCACAAGAAATTTTTGTCAACAGAGAGGATCTGGTAGAAGAAATTGAGAAGGACAAACACGATCGGAAGAAGCCATTGGAGGCATGAACAAGGCTTGAAGAGTTTGGCAACGTTGACCTTTAGAAGACCAAACCCCTATTATATACCTACGTTAGATGCGACGTTTGTGAGCTGTCATTTGTTTGATATTTTTTGACAGCCACAACAAAAATCTGTCTTTTCAAAACTTTTGTTTGTATTGTGTGTCCCTCTCCCTCTCTCTTATCTCACCCCAAAACCCATGGACCCAATAGAGGATGAATGAAGATGAGCCTATATTTTCTGGACCGATGAGTCAATTGGAGACGGACCGATGGATCCAGAACATGGAGGATCGCATGGAGAATAACCCTATAGTCGGAAAGGATATGGCCCAGCATGCTCTTCAATGCTTTGAAAGAGGTGCTGCTACTTGGTGGAGGATGTACCAAACCATCAATGGATGGCAAGGAGTAACCACTTGGAAAGAATTTAAGTTGACTTTGCTAAAGTCTCAGTTTGTGTCCCAGAAGTTGAAGCCTTATGGAAAGGATATGAGGAAACCATGTGCATGCAAGATTTGTGGAGAAATCGGACACACCCATAAAGAACACGAGGATGAATGCCCTAATTGTGAAGGAAGTCACCCAGCTGAAGAATGCCCAACTAGGCAGATCACTTGTTTCTTGTGTGAAGGGACTACCCACTACCCTGCACAGTGTCACATTTACCCCTTGGTACAAAGAACCATCCAGCAGAAGGAAGAAGCAATGAAAGGAGCCCCAATGGAAAGTTTAGAAGAACCTGCGATGAAGGAAGAGGTGGAGGACACACCGAAAGAGGAACCAATTAAACCCTGCACCAAGTCTTGCTATTCATGTGGAGAAGAAGGACACGTATCTCAAAATTGTATGAATGGGAATCTAGTAGAATTCCCGACTGAGGAAGTAGAGTATGACCCACAGGAAATAGAAGCCCTGATTGGAATGGAAAAGTCCAGAAAGAGAAGTAGATTGGATTCCAGGAAGGACCTGAGTCATATCACCTGTTACAGGTGCAAGGAGTCAGGGCACTACCTCAACAGTTGCCCAAAAAGGAAACCTCGATACTTGCCAGAAGTAATATGTTTCAGTTGTAATGGAGCAGGGCACTTTGCCAGAGAATGCCCCAAGGAGAAGGAGCCCTGTGCTAGATAGTTGAGTTTGCAACAAAAGAAATGGAGTAGTAGAAGTGAGAACATTTTCTTTTATATTGAGGTGTTGAGCTGAGACTTGTAATGGAAAAGCGAGAGATTGTAATCACTTGAGAATGAATAAAGTTAGCCTCGTTGGTACTGATATGGATTCTATGAGTTGTTACTCTATGAAGAAGGATTTTGACCATTTTTGAGAATATGAGAAATATGGTCTATGGAAGATTTGTGCATTTTAAGGGTGGTAGTACCCTGTAAGAACCCTTGACCCCTGGAAAAGATAAGGATACTCCACTGAGTGGACTTCAGACAAAATGAATACGAGTTTTGTCTCGATATGTGTGATGCCCCAAGAGTATGTGGGATGAAGTTGGAGACCGACAGTTGTTTGGACCAAAGGAGTCAGAAGAGAATGTTAAGTTTATTCGAGATAGACTGGAGGTAGATCAATCCAAGCAGAAGTGTTATGCAGACTCAAAATGCAAGGAGGTAGTCTATGAAAATCGAAGACAGAGGATATTTTCATGTGCCCCTATACGAGGAGTTAAATGGATTGGAGTTAAGGGAAAATTTGCCCCGAGATTTGTAGGATCCTACCGAGTTTTGGAGCATATGAGAGAAGTGGCCTACAAGTTTGAGTTACTCGAAGGACTGTCAGGAGTTCAAGATGTGTTTCACGGTTCCCAGTTGAAGAAGTGCCATGCAGAGATGGCCAATAATTCCGTGTAAGGACGCTTGACCCTGGAAAGGATAATGATGTTCCACGAAGTGGAATATGGACTTCATAAGTATAAGTTTTACCTCGGTATATGGGAAATCCCACGAGGATGAAGAGATGAATTACTATTGGATATAAAGGAGGTATGATGTCGGAAATATGGATCAATGGAAAATTCCATGATGAGTCTGAGTAAACATGTCCTAATGTTGGTGCCAATAGAAGGAAGGAAGACAATACAATTGGATGGATTTAAGAATACTAGGAAGTTGGAAGTTGGAATAATGATAAGTTGCCCAATGATAAGTTCAAGGACTACAAGTGATGAGATGGACCATAACCCACAGGCCCCAGGACCTGCCAAGAAGCAAGCACATTCTTGCTGAAGGAAAAACCTTGGAGGAGTTATGTTTTATCGATAGATGATTTTATAGGAGTTTACGCAAAACCTGAGAGTTGTGAAGGAACGATAGATGTTTGTCTGGCTTGCAGAATCCATGGATTATCCGAACTTGGTTCGTCGACAAGAGAAATTCTGCAATGCTTGTGAGGATGACCGAGTGTTAGAATGCGAGATTCGCTAAACCGTATACAAGGTAATGATTTGGGTGCGGGATGGATTGATCACCATACCGACTTACTCTTATTATTCGCCCTGCTATATGGGATGGTAAATCTGAGTGACTTACCTATAGTAGAGAGACGGCGATATTAAACCCTGTTTAAACTTAGAATGGTATAAGAATTTTTCCCTTGTACAAGGCAGTTTTTGCCAACCGTAGGTTATACGGTGAGGATCAACCCAGACCCATTTCCTGCAGGAGAAACCATAAATTGTTGACCACCATGAGATATCGATAGCTGTTTAGTTTTGGCACCAGACCCTTCAGCTAAGAAGACCCAGTCTCGGAAGAACCTTACCTAGATGAAAGACAGAAGAATTGAGGAAAAGGTTATGCCACTACCGGAAGAACTCAGAGAAGGAATTTTCTCGAGAATCTGAGAAGACCGACACTGTTAACAATATGGATGAAGTATATGAGTTTTGACAGAACCGTAACCATGCTTCTAAGGGTGGTAGCACCCCAGACCCCGGTGATAATTGATGGAATTTGAGGAGACCCCCAAACCCTAACCTTTTTCTTGCTAGCCTCTCCGAATCTCGAGGACGAGATTCCTTTTAAGGGTGGTAGGTTTGTAACATCCCAAAATTCTAAATTTTGGAATGTTATAAACAAATTGATAGATTTGATTGATTGTTTGATTGATTGTCTGAAAGTGAGTGAATTCGAAAATTTTGAAAGTTAAATGAGAGGGAATAAAAGGACTTTCCCAAACTTTCATTTTTGCATTTTGCTCTCCATGAATTCAAATTCTTTTCAAATACAAAACCCTTGAGCGAAGATGATATGACTTCTTCCATTTAAAAAAAATTAAATGAAAGGGTATTTGAAAATAATTGAATTTCATTTGGAAATATTCCAATTCTGAAACTTTATGCGACTCAATGATTTTCACGAGAGAAGATAAAATGACTTCTTCAAATTATATGAAATATGAGTTGGGAGTTTTCTCAAATTTGAAAGAGGATCATTTGATTTATTTATTTCATCTTCAATTATTTTTCCAATATCAAAAATATGAGAGAGGGAAATAATATGACTTTTCCCAATTCCGGAAAAATGAAGATTTAATGAATAAATCAATTTTCGATTCTCCGGTGTTTGTTTGCATTTTTTTTTTGAATAGGGAAAAATGCGCGTTTTCAAAACTTGCTTTTAGGCCCGGAGAAAAGTTCATTTTGTTCGGCTCATTTTTAGGAGTCGGGAAAAAAATCACTTTTAGAATTTTGGAGCCCGTTTAGTTTTCTTTTTCGTTTTTTTTTTCTGCGCGCGAAATCTGTTTAAAAAAAACTGCAGCGCCTTGGGCCAAAGGCCCAAGCCACCAGCCAGCCGAGGCCAAGGCCATCGCTAGCGCCCCAGCCTCCCCGTGCGCCAGGCGCAAGGCGCCAGGGAGCCGCCGCCTCTTTCTTTTAGGAAATCCTAGTAGGACTTTGGTCCTACTTCCGTATACTCCTTTTTTATTTCTAGATCTTTTCCTTCCCTCTTTTTTATTCCTATTCCTAGTCTAATTTCTTATCCCCTACCCCAAGTAAAACCCCCCCTTCCCAATATAAATACCCAAGCACCTCCCTCTAAATCATCAAACCCAAAGCCTAGAGCTCCACCCCACCCCGCGCCCCACACCCCACGCCGCGCCGCCGCACCACCCAAGCCGCGCCTCACCCCGCGCCTCTCACCCGCGCCGCCGCCCTTGTGCATCGCCGCCGCGCCCAACGCCGCCCAACCCCGCGCCCTAGTGCCGCCACCGCCGCCATACACCGCCACCGCCGCCATGCGTCACCGCGCCGCCGCCGCCCTGCGTCAACGCCGCCGTCGCCGCCGTTCGCCGGAGGTACCGCGCCGCGTCTCTTCTTTCCCTCGGTTCGGTTTTTCTTATAAACCGTTCCGATTCTTTTCTTCTCTACGATTCGTTTTCTCTCCGATTCTTCGCCAAACCGTTCCGGTTTTCTAGATCGGTTTTCGTTCTTCTTTCGGACTGTTCGTCTCAACGAACGTGATCACCGATTATTCCCGGTTGACGACGTTCGTTAGTATAACCGTTCTTTTGTTTTGTTTTTCGTCGGATTTATTCTGCGATCGCGATCTCAGATCCGATCTTCTTTTTAGTCTTTCTTTTCGCTCGCTTATCAGAATCAGGTGATTCAAGCGCCTGGAGTTTCATCTCGAAACTGCCGTTCCGTCTAATCAACTTGAACAAGTTTTTGCCCCAGTAAAATTTGATCTAGTTTCAACTTGCTAGAACCGAGTTGTTTTTCCGCCGTTTTCCGTCGTTTGTTCGGTTCTTTCTTTCTTTGCAACCGGAGTTCTTAAGTTGAATTATCTGGTTCGTTCTCTCGTTCGAGTTTTACTTGTGCATTAGATGAGTACTTATTGTGTGGTTACTATTGTTTGCTTACGATAGATTGACCGGAGTGTGACGAGTAGATCTATCAAGAGTTTTGAGTGCGAATCATCTTCATCAACATTGCAGGCAAGTTCACACACACTTTGATCATACCTTTTTACAACCCATGTTTTATTGCATTAGATCAATCCTCTCACATTGCATGATTAGGATCTAATTAAATTGTGGGATGGGAAGTAGATGAGGTAGTACCTATTACCTGTATTATTATGAAACCTTTGGGAGTTACTTCTACGTTTGCTTATTATGCCATGCTATGCTAGTAGACGTGGATTGGGTGAGTGATATCCATGACAGATGTGAGATTGATAATTTAATGGTTTACCTAAGGTGGCAACTTAAACACACATCTGGGTGGATTGAGGCACCTGATGTCTATCAGGACTTGCCTGTTTTTATTTCGGACCGCCACCCAGGCTCAAAGGGATCATAAGATCTTTCATGCTAGAAACTTCCGTGTGCACCACATGCCATTATGGGCTCTGGCATAGTTGACTAAGTTGTGCGAACTCTTACGGGGTGGACTAGCAGATGTAGGGGATGTAGGTGTACCGGTCTACCCCACATGTAAGGTGCTAAGTGCTTCTGAAAGACTATGTCTCGGTCATCCGTCTTCTCAAACACCATGTAGTGCGAGAAACCAAACGGAGGCGATCGAGTCTTGTGGGGAAAAGTGCGCAAACCTCTGCAGAGTACAAACTAATCATGATTAGCCGTGTCCCCGGTTATGGACAACTTGAGTATCTAGTACTTGAATATCATGTGAATCTCAACATGTTACTTATAATTAATGTTGTTGGGTTTTAATTACTTTTTAATTGGGATTGAGAATGCTGTCAACCATTCTCAATGTTTCACAACCACCATGTTAGTAAATAAATTTATTCCTTTGCATAGGGAAAAATTGGCTTTACGCAAAAACCTTATAACCATAGAGCTTTTCCACCAGCCAAATATGCATATAGTGGTAGCCATTGTTCATCATTCTCTATGGTGTGAATTTGCCAGTACATTCAATGTACTGACCCGTTTCGGGCTGCAACGTCTTATGTTGCAGGTTTCTTACGACGAGTAAGTAAGTGTTACGTTAGGGTTACGATTTCTACACTCAACTTTGCCGTTGGTGTTGATGGGAATCCACAACCTTGTTGCTTCCGCTATATTGGATTGAGGTAATAGTATTTACGTTACTTTATACGTGTGATTTACCTCTGTTATAAATCCTTCGAGTATTGTGTGTGTCAGCATACTGATCCAGGGATGACACATAAGCACAGAGACTTGATCCATTCGGGTCGGGTCGCTACAACCACTATACCTACCTATTATGGCATTTCCATAGCCATTCCGAGATATATTGCCATGCAACTTTCCACCGTTCCGTTTATTATGACACGCTCCATCATTGTCATATTGCTATGCATGATCATGTAGTTGACATCGTATTTGTGGCAAAGCCACCGTTCATAATTCTTTCATACATGTCACTCTTGATTCATTGCACATCGCGGTGATGATCATCATTATTAGAGCATTTTCCTAAGTGAGGAAAGGATGATGGAGACTATGATTCCCCCACAAGTCGGGATGAGACTCTAGACGAAAGATAAAAAGAAAAATGGGGGAGAGGCAAAAAAAAGAGAAAAGGCCCAAATAAAAAATAAAAAATAAAAAAATGAGAGAAAAAGAGAGAAGGAGCAATGCTACTATCCTTTTACCACACTTGTGCTTCAAAGTAGCACCATGATCTTCATGATAGAGAGTCTCCTATGTAGTCACTTTCATATACTAGTGGGAATTTTACATTATAGAACTTGGCCTGTATATTTCAATGATGGGCTTCCTCAAAATTGCCCTAGGTCTTCATGAGCAAGCAAGTTGGATGCACACCCACTTACTTCTTTTGTTGAGCTTTCATACACTTATAGCTCTAGTGCATCCGTTGCATGGCAATCCCTACTCACTCACATTGATACCTATTGATGGGCATCTCCATAGCCCGTTGATACGCCTAGTTGATGTGAGACTATCTTATCCTTTTTTGTCTTCTCCACAACTACCCTTCTATTCCACATATAGTGCTATATCCATGGCTCACGCTCATATATTACGTGAAGATTGAAAAAGTTTGAGAACATCAAAAGTATGAAACAATTGTTTGGCTTGTCATCGGGGCTGTGCATGATTTAAATATTTTGTGTGGTGAAGATAGAGCATAGCCAGACTATATGATTTTGTAGGGATAGCTTTCTTTGGCCATGTTATTTTGAGAAGACATGATTGCTTTGTTAGTATGCTTGAAGTATTATTGTTTCTATGTCAATATTAAACTTTTGTCTTGAATCTTATGGATCTGAATATTCTTGCCACAATAAAGAGAACTACATGGATAAATATGTTAGGTAGCATTCCACATCAAAAATTCTGTTTTTATCATTTACCTACTCGAGGACGAGTAGGAATTAAGCTTGGGGATGCTTGATACGTCTCCAACGTATCTATAATTTTTGATTGTTCCATGCTATTATATTATCAACCTTGGATGTTTTATATGCATTTATATGCTATTTTATATGATTTTTGGGACTAACCTATTAACCTAGAGCCCAGTGTCAGTTTCTGTTTTTTCCTTGTTTTTAAGTATCGTAGAAAAGGAAAATCAAACGGAGTCCAATTGACCTGAAACTTCACGGAGATCATTTTTGGACCAGAAGAATCCCACGGAGTACCGGGGGTGGTCGAGAAGAGTCCCGAGGCCACCATGAGGGTGGGGGGCGCCCTACCCCACTGGGTGCACCCCCTGCCTCGTGGCCGCCTCGTGGCTCCCCTGACCGACTTCTTTCGCCTATATATATCCATATACCCTAAAAACATCGAAGAGCAGAATAGATCGGGAGTTCCGCCGCCAGAAGCCTCTGTAGCCACCGAAAACCAATCTAGACCCATTCCGGCACCCTGCCGTAGGGCGAATCCTTCTCCGGTGGCCATCTTCATCATCCCGGTGCTCTCCATGATGAGGAGGGAGTAGTTCTCCCTCGGGGCTGAGGTTATGTACCAGTAGCTATGTGTTTGATCCCTCTCTCTCTCTCTCTCTCTCGTGTTCTTGAGGTGGTACGATCTTGATGTATCGCGAGCTTTGCTATTATAGTTGGATCTTATGATGTTCCCCCTCTACTCTCTTGTAATGAATTGAGTTTTCCCTTTGAAGTTATCTTATCGGATTGAGTCTTTAAGGATTTGAGAACACTTGATGTATGTCTTGCACGTGCTTATCTGTGGTGACAATGGGATATCATGTGATCCACTTGATGTATGTTTTGGTGATCAACTTGCGAGTTCCGTGACCTCGTGAACTTATGCATAGGGGTTGGCACAAGTTTTCGTCTTGACTCTCCGGTAGAAACTTTGAGGCACTCTTTGAAGTTCTTTGTGTTGGTTGAATAGATGAATCTGAGATTGTGTGATGCATATCGTATAATCTAATCATACCCACGGATACTTTAGGTGACATTGGAGTATCTAGGTGACATTAGGGTTTTGGTTGATTTGTGTCTTAAGGTGTTATTCTAGTACGAACTCTAGGATAGATTGAACGGAAAGAATAGCTTCGTGTTATTTTACTATGGACTCTTGAATAGATCGATCAGAAAGGATAACTTTGAGGTGGTTTCGTACCCTACAATAGTCTCTTCGTTTGTTCTCCGCTATTAGTGACTTTGGAGTGACTCTTTGTTGCATGTTGAGGGATAGTTATATGATCCAATTATGTTATTATTGTTGAGAGAACTTGCACTAGTGAAAGTATGAACCCCAGGCCTTGTTTCAACGCATTGCAATACCGTTTACGCTCACTTTTATCATTAGTTACCTTGCTGTTTTTATATTTTCAGATTACAAAAACCTTTATCTATCATCCATATTGCACTTGTATCACCATCTCTTCGCCGAACTAGTGCACCTATACAATTTACTATTGTATTGGGTGTGTTGGGGACACAAGAGACTCTTTGTTATTTGGTTGCAGGGTTGTTTGAGAGAGACCATCTTCATCTTGCACCTCCCATAGATTGA
Organism: Triticum urartu; assembly: GCF_003073215.2. Classification (NCBI taxonomy): domain Eukaryota; kingdom Viridiplantae; phylum Streptophyta; class Magnoliopsida; order Poales; family Poaceae; genus Triticum; species Triticum urartu. The sequence continues at coordinate 333,281,731 of NC_053022.1, forward strand.
TAAACCTTAGGTCATCCACTTGAGGCAAATTTGTTACTGTCCTACAAACCTCTGCACTTGGAGGCCCAATAACGTCTACAAGAAGAAGGTTGTGTAGTCGACATCAGGGATCCATGTATGAGAACAAAGTGTGGACTTTGGTTGACTTGCCCGATGATCGGCAAGCCATCGAGAATAAATGGATCTTCAAGAAGAAGACTGACGCTGACGGTAACATTAATGTCTACAAAGCTCGACTTGTTGCGAAAGGTGTTCGACAAGTTTAAGGAGTTGACTACGATGAGACCTTCTCACCCGTAGCGATGCTTAAATCCGTCCGAATCATGTTAGCAATTGCCGCATTTTATGATTATAAAATTTGGCAAACGGATGTAAAGACTGCATTCCTGAATGGTTTTCTGGAAGAAGAGTTGTATATGATGCAACCTGAAGGTTTTATCGATCCAAAGGGTACTAACAAAGTGTGCAAGCTCCAACGATCCATTTATGGACTGGTGCAAGCCTCTCGCAGTTGGAACAAATGTTTTGATAGTGTGACCAAAGCATATGGTTTTATACAGACTTTTGGAGAAGCCTGTATTTACAAGAAAGTGAGTGGGAGCTCTGTAGAATTTCAAATATTATATGTGGATGACATATTATTGATTGGAAATGATATAGAATTTCTGGATAGCATAAAAGGATACTTGAATAAGAGTTTTTCAATGAAAGACCTCGGTGAAGCTGCTTATATATTGGGCATCAAGATCTATAGAGATAGATCAAGACGCTTAATTGGACTTTCACAAAGCACATACCTTGATAAAGTTTTGAAGATGTTCAAAATGGATCATGTAAGAAAGGGTTCTTGCATGTGTTACAAGGTGTGAAATTGAGTAAGACTCAATGCCCGACCACTGCAGAAGATAGAGAGAAAATGAAAAGTGTTCCCTATGCTTCAGCCATAGGCTCTATCATGTATGCAATGCTGTGTACCAGACCTGATGTGTGCCTTGCTATTAGTTTAGCAGGGAGGTACCAAAGTACTCCAGGAGTGGATCACTGGACAGCGGTCAAGAACATCCTGAAATACCTGAAAAGGACTAAGGATATGTTTCTCGTTTATGGAGGTGACAAAGAGCTCATCGTAAATGGTTACGTCGATGCAAGCTTTGACACTGATCCGGACAATTCTAAATCACAAACCGGATACGTGTTTATATTGAATGGTGGAGCTGTCGGTTGGAGCAGTTCTAAACAAAGCTTCGTGGCGGGATCTACGTGTGAAGCGGATTACATAGTTGCTTCGGAAGCAGCAAATGAAGGAGTCTGGATGAAGGAGTTCATATCCGATCTAGGTGTCATACCTAGTGCATCGGTTCCAATGAAAATCTTTTGTGACAATACTGGTGCAATTGCCTTGGCAAAGGAATCCAAATTTCACAAGAGAACCAAGCACATCAAGAGACGCTTCAATTCCATCCGGGATCAAGTCCAGGTGGGAGACATAGAGATATGCAAGATACATACGAATATGAATGTTGCAGACCCGCTGACTAAGCCTCTTCCATGAGCAAAACATGATCAGCACCAAGACTCCATGGGTGTTAGAATCATTACTGTGTAATCTAGATTATTGACTCTAGTGCAAGTGGGAGACTGAAGGAAATATGCCCTAGAGGCAATAATAGTTATTATTTATTTCCTTATTTCATGATAAATGTTTATTATTCATGCTAGAATTGTATTAACCGGAAACATAATACATGTGTGAATACATAGACAAACATAGTGTCACTAGTATGCCTCTACTTGACTAGCTCATTGATCAAAGATGGTTAAGTTTCCTAGCCATAGACATGAGTTGTTATTTTATCAACGGGATCACATCATTAGGAGAATGATGTGATTTACTTGACCCATTTCGTTAGCTTAGCACTTGATCGTTTAAGTTTACTGCTATTGCTTTCTTCATGACTTATATATGTTCCTATGACTATGAGATTATGCAACTCCCGAATACCGGAGGAACACTTTGTGTGCTACCAAACGTCACAACGTAACTGGGTGATTATAAAGGTGCTCTACAGGTGTCTCCGATGATGTTCGTGGAGTTGGCATAGATCAAGAATAGGATTTGTCACTCCGATTGTCGGAGAGGTAACTCTGGGCCCTCTCGGTAATGCACATCACTATAAGCCTTTGCAAGCAATGTGACTAATGATTTAGTTGCAGGATGTTGCATTACGGAACGAGTAAAGAGACTTGCCGGTAACGAGATTGAGCTAGGTATTGGGATACCGATGATCGAATCTCGGGAAAGTAACATACCGATGACAAAGGGAACAACGTATATTGTTATGCGGTTTGACCGATAAAGATCTTCGTAGAATATGTGGGAACCAATATGAGCATCCAGGTTCCGCTATTGGTTATTGACCGGAGACATGTCTCGGTCATATCTACATAGTTCTCGAACCCATAGGGTCCGCACACTTAAAGTTCTGTGACGATTGGTAATATGAGTTTATATGTTTTGATGTACCGAAGGTAGTTCGGAGTCCTGGATATGATCACGGACATGACGAGGAGTCTCGAAATGGTCGAGACATAAAGATTGATATATTGGAAGCCTACATTTGGACATCGGAAGAGTTCCGGGTGAAATCAGGATTTTACCGGAGTGCCGGAGGGGTTACCGGAACCCCCCGGGGGTTAATGGGCCTTATTGGGCCCTAGTGGAGAGAGAGGGGGGCCGGCCAGGGCAGGCCGCGCGCCCCCTCCCCCTCTGGTCCGAATTGGACTAGGAGAGGGGGGCAGCGCCCCCCTTTCCTTCTCCTTCTCCCCCTTCCTTCCCCTCTCCTAGTAGGAGTAGGAAAGAGGGGAATCCTACTCCTACGAGGAGGAGGATTCCTCCTCCTGGCGCGCCCTCTAGGGCCGGCCGGCCTCCCCCCTTTCTCCTTTATATACGGGGGCAGGGGGCACCTCTAGACACACAAGTTGATCATTGATCTCTCCCAGCCGTGTGCGGTGCCCTCTTCCATCATAATCCACGTCGGTCATACTATAGCGGTGGTTAGGCGAAGCCCTGCAACGGTAGCTTCATCAACATCGTCACCACGCCGTCATTCTGACGAAACTCTTCCCCGAGCTCTACTGGATCGTGAGTTCGTGGGACGTCACCGAGCTGAACGTGCGCTGAACACGGAGGTGCCGTACGTTCGGTACTGAGGATCGGTCGATCGTAAAGACGTACGACTACATCAACCGCGTTGTCATAACGCTTTCGCTTAACGGTCTACGTGGGTACGTGGACGACACTCTCCCCTCTCGTTGCTATGCATTACCATGATCTTGCGCGTGCGTAGGAATTTTTTTGAAATTACTACGTTCCCCAATAGTATATCACATATATATGACATATATGCATGTTTAAACATCAAAATCAGTTGTTCTAATTCAATAACCAAGCTTTGGATCAATACATAATATATATCAGAAACAAGAATAAAGAATAAGGCAGACGGATGGTTTTGTATAGAAGCTTAGCCGGCCAAATGCCTCAAATTTAGCGCTATAGCGGGAAATAACAGGCTATTAGAGCAACTCTAGCAAACCCCGCATCCCGCCGGCCCGTAAAACGTGTTTGCAGTTCGCGCAAAACTGCTTTTGCGGGTAGGCATGGACAACCAGAGATGCAGACCCCTCAAACGGACCTGCATAAAAGTATATTCGCGGAATATGCTTTTTTAGGGGTCGGCTTCTCCGGGTTCTACTTGAGCACCACTGTGAAGACCCGCAAACAGAAAAACTGCAATTCTCGCATTCGACATAATGTTTCACAAACAAGTTCAAATTCAAACGACATAACACAGTTTTACACGCAAATAAAAGCCAAGTTCAGTATGGCAAACACAAAACAGGGCCCTGCAAAAGTTTGCGCCCATGTCCCGCACCATCTTGGTCGATCTTTACTCCGCGTCGTCGAGTCCATCTTAAAGTTCATCGCCACCACCGAATCCACCTCCGACGCTTGTTCCAACTCCTGCACCGAAATCATCAACATTGGCACCATATGGAGCAAAGAAAACATCTCCGGAACTGTAGCACGCACTGGCCGACGCAACCATTCTCCTCTTCAAGATTTCTCTCCTTGCCATATCATGCCATGTTTTGGTGAGATCGTCCATATCATTACGGTTCATTGACATGATCTTGTTCTCTTCGGCGAGCAGTTTGGACATGGCTTTGTTTTCTGCAGCGCATGCTCTTATCTCCTCAATGGCAGCTTTGCGCAGCCCTTCTTCCTTGAGCACTTTCCACTTTTCTTGCTTCTCCTTTGCCTTCTTCTCGGCCAACTTTTTCTTGATCTCCAACGACTTCAACAACATCGACTCGTTTGATTGCACCATGGCATCAATCTTCTCCCTCAAAGTCGATGCTTCTTGCTCTCTCTTCATCTTCTCCTTAGTATTCTTGTCGCCATCGGTCTTGTGCAAATTTCTTGGGCCATCATCATCCTCATCTTCATCCATGTTTGAAAGTGAGCCTCTCTTGGTGGGGATTCTTTGTCGATCAACTTCCACTTCTCGCACTTTTGGAGCAACTCCCAACAATGCTCTAGTTTGAAGAATTTGCCTTCCGAAGCTTCCATGTCCTTGTATCTATGTTGAGCAATCTTGTCCTACATAATGTGAACAAAGTGATGCAATCATTTCCCATGATGCAAATATGATGATGCACAACTTGAACAAAGGCAAAAAAAACTCACATGGTCGGACTCCATGGTGCCACTTGGAGGTGCATTGCGTACTTGCTCCAAGCAAGCTGCCCAACGACTGCACATTTGCTTGATATTCTCCCAACGCCCTTGAAGCGACCGAAATGTGCGTGGAGTCCTATTGGGATGCTTTGACATAATGTGAAAGTATTGATCTTCGATCCTTTGCCAATATCTCTTGGCGGTTTGAGCATTACCCGTGCATGCATCAAGAGACACCGCACTTCATACTTTGAACAAAGCTTGATTTTTCAAGATCGTGTAGTTCTTCGATCTTATGCTTTTCCCAATTTTTGTTTGCGATTGCTCATACGCTTCCGCTTCGATCTCCTCCAATTCGTCCTCACAACCATGATCATCCACGCCGCCCTCCGTTTCATTGTTGTCGAATGCGGTGGACGGGGCTTGATCAATGTCAACCGCGTTCATGTCCAACAAGTTCACGAACTCGGTAGTTGCATTGTTTGAACCGCCACTATAGTGAACGATAACAAGTCACGAGCTATCGAGAATAATGGCGAAAATGAAAGGAAATCGCCATGACCGAAGACGCATACCTTCCGGCCATTTCGTCGAACACCTCGCTTGCGGGGGGAGCGGCACCGTTGAACGGCATCGCCGGAGCACCTCTTTCCGGGATGGAGTGAGAGGATGAAGAAGGTGACTTCTTTGTAGCCGGAATCTTCCTCCGCTTTACGCCCGCGACCTTGCCGCTCCGTCGCCGGCCGGGATCGCGCTGCCGCGTTGCCGCCCGGAGCACGGGCCATCGCGGCGGGGGCAGCCGGATTCCCGGCCTGCACGACCACGTTGCCCTGCCACTTGCGGGCAGGCACAGCGTTTGCTTGGGCGACGGCGGCGGGGCCAACATGGCGGCGACGAGATCCGCCCGAGGGGAAGGAGCGTGCACGACCTCGACGGTGACGGGGACAACAGTGGGTCGTCCATGGCGGCGTGGGACGGCCGGGAAGGAAGCACCGGAGCATGCGGGAGGAGGGACAATGGTGGCGGAGGGTGGGGGAGCGGGAAAGGGCGCGCGAAAATGTCCCTCCCGCCAAATTCGCTGCGGATAGAGGTTGAGCTCGGGTCGGCCTCCCAGCCCGTGAAGATAGAGGTTGGAGGAGAAGATTTGCCGCGCCCCGCAAAAAATTTTGCGGGCCGGGGTGGGTACGGGGTCTGATCGGGCAGGTTTTCCCGTCCCGACCCGCACTTTGGCGGTTATTTTGCGGGCTGAGGTGGGATGCGGGGTCTGCTAGAGTCGCTGTTAGCATCATTTTCAGTTTAGCGTTAAAAGTGCATAGCTTTAGCTGGAGAGCTCTTCAAAGGCTAGCTCGACTATTTAAAAGCTTGGTTATCATACTAGAAGCAATCATGTGCGTTGCTGCGCCGTTTTCTTTGTTGCGTTTTTCCATTGACCATCCACTCATTGAACTGTTACGGTGATACATAAAATATACATTTTTATGATGATATGTAAAAGATATTTGTCTTGCAAGACAATATCCATCGGTTGCACCTTATTTTCTCCTAAATATTGGTTATATATGTGATCCAGGAACGAAAGTGCCTTTCTGCTCCCGAGCTCATTTGAGCTCGGTGAACAGTAAAATTGAAAAAAAATCAAAAAAAATTCAAAAAATTCCAAATTATTTTTGGGAGAAACATTGACAAAAGTTCTAAGTGGTTGCAAAAATTCATCATGAAATCACATTCCTGTAAAGTGTGGCAAGAAAAACAAATTCAGTGCTCCAAAATGCTTTTGAAAGTAGCTTTTTCAGAATACTGATTTTGTTTCTTTTGCCACGCCTTCTAGAAATGTGATTTCATGGCGAATTTTTGCAAGCACTTAGAACTTTTGTCAATGTTTCTCCCAAAAAAAATTTGGATTTTTTAAATTTTTTTTTGATTTTACTGTTCATCCGAGCTCATTTGAGCTCGGGTGCAGAAACTCCGCGTAGGAACAATTATTTTGCTTAGCTTGTGTTGTAGAACTGTCAATTATCTACCAGAGCAGTCTAAAAGCAATCACACAATTATGAATACAACTTTAGCAAACGTAAAGCAGTATCATATGGGATGTATAAAATGTTTCAACCTCACTCCCAAGGAACGCCAAATCATTTTTACAGAACATGAAGCCTTGATTTATATCCCCCAAAACATAAAACACTCACCCTAAAAAAACATCAAAATGCAAGTACACTTGGATTAATAGTTCCAAAAATAATGTATAGTAGTCGATGCTTAAGCTTTACATAATTCACAAGTAGTCTTTTGTTCTGCAGTAAATCTACCAATATATCACCTTGACCTATCACCATCTGCATTCGGAAGGATGTTAAAAACATATTGGTTACTCCCACAAACAAATTTAAGCGGATCAATTATTGCACTTAAATTTTCCAAACATGAACATGTTTGCACATGGAGCCTATGTTCTCTCTCCTCTTCACCTAGTTCAGAAAGTTCTGAATATCTACAAAATAAAATCATCAGCATACCTTCATACTATGTCAACATGAAAAAACTCTGCAAATCTAATCATATGGCACTTCCACAAATAGACATTCATACAGCGTGTCAATGAAATGAAATGATACGGAAATCATACTCTAGTGGCCTTTTAAATTGTCTCTGAAGCCCCCGCAAAAAGAAAATGTCACTAAACTGAAAAAATCAAACTATTTGTTTTTGCTCGTATTTCAGTACAGGTTATTTGAAATATGTAGTATTCATAATCCTAAATCGGCACTTCATCTGTACTTTTATCTTGCACACATCGAGTCCGTACTGTACAGTATAGTACACCACATAAACAGGTATACAAATTTACGTTGTATGTATCGGCTACTCTGGCAGTAACCACTATATGCTAAGCTTGGGACGGTAATACACACTCGCAAATTTCTTCGTAATGGAGTCAACACATGCCATCCTTATTCTTTCAGGCGTTGCCGGGTTGTCGAGGGGGAACCAGTCGAGATGACCCTCCTCCGCCCTAGCTGCCGCGATCGCGTCTTTTATCGCAAACAAGACGGCGGAAGCGAGGAAGAACGGTGGCTCTCCTACAGCCTTGGATGAGTGTATAGCCCTTGGATTTGGAACACCCTGCAATGAAGAGAATAACATGCAGGTTAATCAAGAGACACCAGGCAAGTGAATATAAATACATGCCTTCCCGAACAACACAATTCAGGAGCGCCTTATGAGAAGACAGCTAGGAAGTTAAAATGAACTCTGGAATGCCTACGGCCTCTGAAATGGTAGGAAACCCATCCTGTCAGATATCAATTGCCTTTCCTTTTGCTAAAAAGCATTAATTCTTTTCAGATCCTAGTTAGTACCATGATTCGATGATGAATTAGTTATGTAGCAGGGTTACATTTAAACACCGAAGGCAACACAAGGCAGAATAGCAACAATTAACTGCTACGGTTAGTATAAGACTGGTTAAACGATGTTTGATTTCATTTTAAAATGATTTTCTCAGTAGTTTCAGCGAGCATTTCTTGCGAGATCTGGTGAGCATGTTACAGTATGTGTATAACAATGCCAGATATGTTGAACGAACTGATGTTGTAACAGCTGACTTGTACTGTTGCAGTACAAAACAACACTTTTCCGTTGTAATATTTTTGAATCCAACTTCTTCAACCAGGTCTAATATCCCCCCTACACACCTTTAAGACATAATGCGTTTATATTTTGGGAACTTACCTTCAATAGTGAAACCTTGAAATTGAGAGGTATATCATTTACAGAGGGTATTTTGTAAGAGCCAGGACCACAAGTGAAAAGGTGTCCAGGTCGAATCCACTTGTGGTTGTCATCCCCCCATTTTAGCTCTTCCATGGCAGCCCAACCCAAACCTTGGATGAAAGCTCCTTCAATCTGAAATAATGTATCGAAGCTGAAGAACAATACCAAAAAAAGGGGGGGAGAGGATATCACTGCTCCAGAATCCTAATCCATCATATCCTGTAAACATACCTGACCAATATCAATTGCTGGATTAATCGAATAGCCGAGATCCATGACAATATCAGCTGTCCTTGTGTGGAAATCCCCAGTTAGGGTGTCAATCTCAACTTCTGCAAATGCGGCTCCATAGGTGAAATAATTAAATGGACTCCCCTTGCCAGCAATCCAGTCAAACCCGATATCAGGGGTGATATAAAACCCATGAGCAGAAAGATCTACCCGTTCCATGTAGCATGCTTGAGCTAACTGAAAAACAGAAGATAAAAGGCCATACCAAAATTAATTGGACTGCTAATTTTTTACAGTTATAATACAATATTTTTGAATACTATCCATAAACATACACCTAGGTTATGTGTGAATAGCAGGAAGCATCACAAAGCCAGCTGCATCAATCAATCTAGAAGAATACTCACATGCTCACAGCTGGCGACAGAGGCACCAAAAAGCTATGGGGATCATCTTGGCTCAAGCTACAACCCAGATGAGCTTGAACATGGACTCAAAAATGTGAATCTACAAAGTTTGAATAGCCTGACAGGGTTTGCTTAGATGTATATCCCTAATTTTGACAACTTGTCAAGTTCAGCTTAACCTTTATCAAACGATTTATATTTCATATAAGTGAACATTATTCTTTCGATGGCACACTCACTTTTGTCGATTTTTTATCAAACACAATCTCAAAGGGGGGGAGCTAGATTCTCGACTCATTGTCAGCCCTAGTTGTTAGCTGTCAAATGTCAGTACAGGGCAAATATGACATCACTGCCACTTCCTCAGATGAAGGAGAAATTCAGTACCTACAGCAAAGAAATGGGTTTTATACTGCAATCCTGGAGGTGGCAACTTCGTGGCAGTAAGCACTCACAAAATGCAGGCATAGTATGCTAGGGAAGCACACAAAATTCTACAATATTGTGAGAGAACATATATTTGGGTTAGAACTCAACAGCCTTTGGTGCTTGGCGATCAAGGTGAGGGACTGAGGGTTTCAAGGGATTTCACAGAGGGGAAAGGATGATTTTAAGTGGCTAGATGGAGTTACAACGTCAAGCGCACTTTGTAACACCTCTTTACCATTTTATTTTCAGAGTTAGATGTCAAGAAGATGCGACACCGCCGACATGCTCCTCAAGCAGGGATGCCCCACAGCCCTATCTGCTCTCTCTGTCGCATTCATCTGGAGTCGGCTTTGCACCTAGTCGTGAACTGCTCATTCGCACGGTATGTAGGGACAGACTGCTTGCTGCACTTCGGACTGCACTTTGCCTCTCCTGCGCCTAAGGAGCACAACTCTGATGATTGGTGCTTCCGTTCCATCGGCAACACCTCCAAGCCTGCTGCCAGGAAGATTAACTGCAGTGACGATCTCTGGAGCAATGTCAATGGCAGAGGCTCCGTTTTATCCATCGGTCCTTCCAGAATATAGCCACCAATCCGTCACCACCAGTGCGTATCGTGGAAGAATGGAATAATGGAGCATCATCAGAGATGGGAACCTACAAACCTACCCACGGATGGCCACTGTCGATGCGCGCAAGCCAGGACCAGCAAATGCGAAGAGCAGTGTTCAGCAGATGTATATCATGGATCTTTTTCATACTTGATGGTACAGACGTTACAAACTATTTTACGTGCTTACACTCCATTACACTGACCCCCGATGGTTTTACTAGTCCAAAGATTGGTACATTACCTGTAGTCCTGTACTAGTTACCCAGTTGTTGGTCCCAAGTCCCAACACTAGGCCTATACACCGGCAGTATCATTAGAGATAATGCATTGTACAAATGGAAAGAGCCATGACCGAAGGATTGCTACGATAGCATAACCAGGTAGTAAGCATTACAAGGTGTCAACATAGCATAATGACAGTATTGATCATATTTAGTTGTCTCAGAAATAAAATAATGAATTCATACAGTTCACCAAGATTCTTCAAGCAAGAATCAATAATGTTGCCCAACTACTCAAAGACACAGAATAGGATATTGGTAGAATTACCTCAGCGAAGGACTTATGATTCCCCCTACTAGCAATGGGTTCCATCCGAGCCTTTATTTGCTGACAAGCATCCAAAACTGCAGCACCATACAAATCCGAACTGGCAGAGGCTGCTGTTGGTGAAGCATTTGGAACCTAAACACAAGAAATACATGATCATCCCATCGTTGCTAACACAAATAGTATAATTAAAAAAAGTGAATATATCTCGTGTAGAGGGAGACTTGTTGGCCCCCCTTACCAGGCATGGGTTCCAAATCTCACCTTATCGGTACTTGTCTCTGAGATAAATACACAGCTTATAGGGATATCTAGTGATGAGGCGGCAACTTGGGCTATCTTTGTGTGTAAACCCTGTCCCATCTCAACCCCGCCATGCGTTACCAGGACAGTACCATCAGTGTAAACTTGCACAAGAGCACCAGCCTGCAATTGTTCATCCATCAAAACTTATGTTATATTCAATTATGATGCAAACAAACATATAATAATGTAACCCATAGCTAAGTTTTTTACTTGTTTAATATTTTTCAGTGGAACATCTATAATTTAAACAAGGATTCAAAATATCATCATGGTACTGGAGTATACACTGGCGAGAAATGGCACAAAATACAGCATATTAATGAAATTTCGTTCCAATTCACAATCCACACCGAGCACAAATGCTTCCCTAGTACCAGAACCAGCAACTACGATGGGCTTGTGACATGGTAGACACTGCTAGCATGTGTTCTGGGTACATATGAGATGACTACGACACCGCCCACACCGGGGATGCCCGTTATCCCATTATCTGTTTAGCTATCAGGTGGAGAACCCAACGAGGCTAAAATTCATAACTTCTCCACAATTTTGTTTTAACTTGCTTTATGATATATATATAAGTAGAAATAAGTATAGCCGTTCATACAAATGATGCTGATCTGATAGAAAATGAGTTATAGAAGGATTACACAAATGCAAGGTTAGAACAAAAATTCATACTTTTAAAGTTTAGACACACAGGCACACCAATAGCATGTACATGAGTATGAGCAAATCAGGGAGTGGGGTTGGGAAAGCATTCCCATCCATATCGACAGCAGGAACAAATCATCCCAATGCGCTAGACTCGTTTGCCATCCTCCCCAAACATTCACCACAAAGCAAATAATGTAGTACTACATCGACAGCGGGAACAAATCATCACAATTCTCTAGACTCGTTTGCCATCCCTCCCCAAACATTCACCATAAAGCAAATAATGTAGTACTACATTGACATAAACTCAATAAACATTTAAGCAGAAAAACATGAAAATATGTTCTCAGACTTGCAACTGGAAAAACAGAGCATGTGGACTGTATAGTTTTAACATATGTTGAATAACTAGTAGTCTTATGGAATTCCCAAACATTAAGTAGCCAAAACTGAGACCCCAAAATCAGAGCTTTCTATGTGTAGTCTGTGAGGGGAAGCTATTCACCTGATTCATAAATTTTGCAGTGAAGGATATGCCAAATTTTGTGGGAACCATAGCAATGCCTCGCTTCCTCCAACGATTTTCACTGTTAAAAACATTTACAGCTTTGCGAGCCTCCAAAATATTACAAGATGCCTTCAGTTCATCCCAAACCGAATGCATTGTACAATTCTGGAGCAGCTGGCCATAATAAAGCTCAGTTCCCTCACTTTGGAAATTAAGTTCCTGTAAACAGTATATTAGTTAACCAACAATGGTGTGGCAAGGCTAGCACCATCCACTAAGCTGTGCATGCTTACTTTTATCTCCTCTGGACTCCGCTTGAGTTCTGTAGCCATGTGATGAATCCAATTCTCTGCAATCAACATGCCTTGTGGACCACCAAAACCTCTAAAAGCAGTATTGCTTGGGAAATTTGTAAAGCATACTTTCCCACTGACTCTGATATTTGGTATAGCGTACACATTTTCCGAATGGAAAACAGCACGCTCCAAGACTGCAAGGGACAGATCTAGTGAGTTACCACCGTTGTTGTAAATTTCGAGATCTAAGGCCTGTATCTTCCCGTCATTGGTAAATCCAAGCTGAAAGATCAACCATAGTTAGGTAGAATACAAAAAAGGAAAGTGAAGTTTAGTATTAGTCATATTAGAGCTAAGCATCCACTTGTTATTGTCCCCAATTGACTTCAACATTACATGACAGTGGTCCAGTGTATTTACTGGTTATCACTTAGCATTCAGATTTATCTTTCAAATCTCAAGAAATGATGCATATGGAGATATTGAGTCCTTCAGAACCAATCAACCAAGTTGCTGAGATTATTTGCTATAAACTCAGCAAACTCCAGTCATCAAACTCACAGTATTAACTATCAGACTGAAACGGATGTACTGTTTCAACTCCATACCTTATATTTCCCTAGGAAACTGTGCCTCTGTCCAGTCGTTATCATGTCAATGTCCCTGTCCAAAACAATCTTTACTGGCCTTCTTAGACAATAGGAAGCTACAGATGCCGCGGCAGCAAATATTGCTGATCTAGTTTCTTTTCCACCAAATCCGCCACCAATACGCTTAGTCTTGCAAACAACTTTTGATAGTGGAAGACCAAGAGCATTAGCGACATACTTCTGATGCTTCTGGGGAGCCTTCAGATAAAGAACATTTAGTCAAATAAGAGTATAAGACCAACTACACATGTCATGTTGAACAAAACATGACATAAGACACCAGTGGCAAGAGACAAGTGACTCACAAATAAGGGCAGGAAAGGCAATACTACTAACCTACAAACTATAGCGAAATATACACCATTTAATATGTGTTTAGTATGACATTGTTATGTTAGTGCTCCACATCCATCGTATTAAATAATGTCATACTTGTTTCTTGTATTTATTTGCATGTTCCCCGTGCATCTATGCCACACGCTGCACTGATAATTTTTCTAAACCTAAAGTTTGACAGATAACTAAAAAAAGTTTGTCAGCACCACCTTAACCAGCTCGGCAACTTCCACGTGGCCTGGATGAATGGCGGGTGATGGATTTGGGACCATGTAATAACTAGCAGCAGCATGTTGTGTTCACACTGAAATAACATCAGGCTGAAACCTGCCAAGGTCTGAACCAAGACAGCACTCAACCTTTGGACACACTTCTCTTTGACGAAAGAACGCAGTGATGAACCTTGGGTAGATGTGATGCACATGAGGCTTAATTTATACTCCCTCTGTTCGGTTGTGTTAGGCCGGTAAGCACATCCAGGTAATCCCTGTTTGTAAGGTCATAGTTACGATACTCTCACCCTTCCATGTGGTAAGATTTCATGCCCCCATGGGCTGAAAAATCCAGGCCCAAATCGACTTGAATCCACCGATTTGGCCATCAACAAACCCGAACAGAGGGAGTACTGAAGATTACTGTGATCGAGTCATTAGGTGATTAAGGACTACATAATATACAAATTCTTAGAAGTGAAGGCTACTGCGAAAATGAAAAGCAAAGCCTACTGCGAAAATTGAATGCACCAGATACTGGGCCATAGCCTACAACAAGCAGAAACACTAGTTGCAGTGGATCCCACCACCTCTACCCCTGCCTCTTAACCTGGCATGTTAGAAGAGTAGCAAGTGAGATGTTTTCCCTGCCCCGCATACTGATGTCCAGTAGGGTATTACTTTGCAATATCTCCAGGCAAGAGAAGGTTCATACTCCTTTTATTTCTAGAGTACTTATACATTTGTGAAGAAGCTATAACTCTGGGAGCATGAAACATATTATCAACATGCAATTCACATTGTAAATTCAAAACTAAAGAACAGAGCATACTTGCGTAGATGAGATCATATGAATTTCATTTCCAGAATCAACTGGCCAGACAAAAGTGCATTGAGGTTCCATGTAGAAGTGCTCTTGACCCCCGACTCGAATTTCTCCTTCTATAATTTTATCGCATGTATTGGATGCAAAACATTGTTCAACATCCCCATTTGAAAGGCATCTTGTGGTATTGGGATGAAAGCTACCAGCTTTGACAGCTTCCGATATTGAGAGGATTGCTGGCAGCTCAGAATACTCAATATTTACTTTATTTGCAGCAGCTTTTGCGTTATCATGGGTATCTGCCACAACAATTCCAATAATCTGCCAATGAGAAGAGAAAGGTGTAACTGAAAAATTAACAAAAAAATGCGGGATTCCCCACTTCCCAAGTCATATCAAAACTTGTATGCCTAAAATATCAGATCTAGCAGATATACCTGGCCAACACAAGTAACAACATCAGACGCAAAAACCTCCTCGTCATGGATAATTGGCCCAATATGGTTAGAACCAGGCACATCTTTTGAAAGAAAGAGACCAGCAAACCCAGGGGAACATTTGGCAACTGAATCGTCGATAGACAAAATGCGAGCATGAGCCTTCTTACTCAGCACCAGAGCAGCATGTAAGATATTCGGGGGTGTTGGTGTGTCATCAACATATTCTGCCTCACCAGTGACCTAGCATATTGGATCGAGAGATCAAGCAAGTCAAAAAATAAAGTATAGTTCCCTTTTTGCTGTTTTTTTTTCTTTGCTCCATTTGGAGTTTGGTTGTATTTTTGCGACACTTGTAACAAAAAAAGGTGCACATTTGGATGTTTGCTCCAAAAAAAATTGTTACAGCATAGGACAAATAATTATCCAGTAGTGGAGGAAGCTACAACAACATAGCACGTTTCTTAGTTCAAGGCTCGTCCGTATTTATTTATTTGTGCCTTTTACAAGAAGGTTGATCCCACGTGAGAGTAAGAGTATGTGTTCACTTATAACTTTTGCAGCTGGTTCTGCATATGAGTAAGTGTGCAAACGTTATTTGTGCCTCTTGCAACAGTGATGGTCCTGCTTGCGAGTATATTGCATTTATTAGTTGTTGACTTTTACAAGATTGTTAGCCTCATGTGTAAGTAAGAATGCAGAGAGGAGTGAACTCACCACCAACTCCAATCTTTATAAGTAGGAAAGGTAAATACTACTGTTAAGCTTCATGCACTAGCCAACGCAACCAAAAGTCCGAACTGATGGAAAGGGCTAGTGCAATCCACATATACTGTAACACCCCCTCTCACGTGTGACGGGGAAGACAAGTCAACACGTGCAACCGGAAGAGAGCGACGGCGTGCGAAACTCACGTATGACTCAAGAGGCCTATACGTGGACACAAAGGGGGGCATCGGCAATTTTTAGATAAATTGCACAAACCAGGACTTGAACTCAAGACCTTAGCTCTGATACCATGTTAAGCTTCATGCACTAGCCAACGCAACCAAAAGTCCGAACTGATGGAAAGGGCTAGTGCAATCCACATATACTGTAACAACTACAAGGTTAATAATACCTGAAGAATAGCTGACATATGAACCATTGGCTGTCCCACAGCAGTTCCTTGCCCCACTGATTCATAACCTTGAGTTCCAATAGAAACAGGTCTAGTGTAAGACTGTATAGCTGACATATTAGCTGCATCCAGCCCAACCTTCCATAACCCTTTATTGTTCATCTCATGCGTAACATAAAGGAAAAATTTGAAAAAGAAACTCAAAGTGAGTGAACTGCGAAATTCAACCATTCCACCTGGTGCATTCTCTGCTAGTGGGATGTCCTCTTTTAATAAATTAAAGGTCTCATCCAGCAATCCATCATCTAACTTCTTTCCAACAAGGAATTTTTCAGTTTTTGCAGCAGTAAGTGGAACCGCAGCTACCCCTCCGTAGACAATAGAGACATCAGATACTATCCAGTTTCCTTCAGCTTCTGTTATATGCATACGCATTCCAGCATTCACCAAAGCAATGTCATCCTCCCTTCTATGTGCCTGTTTAAATTCTTTTACATATTCATATGGTCTTGTCCATGGTAGTATAACAGAGAGCAATATTTCATCAGCCTTTAAATCAACTTTGCGATAGCCAAGAAAGAAATCTTTTGCAGCAGTAGTCCTAACATTATTGTTGACATCAATTATCTGGAAATTTGCACCAATGGCCATCCAAAGTGGGTTTAGATCTGATATTGGACTAGCAGTACAAATATTACCACCAACAGAAGCAACATTCCTGATTTGTGTTCCTGCAAACCATTTTAACTGCCGTAGTATTGCATGGCAAGACGAAGTTTCATGAGAACCACGCTCCGCAATAACATTTTTGAGGAACTTCTGGAGCTGTGCGAGTCTAACTGCAGAACCAATGTGTAAGCCATGTTCTTCCACTTTGAGGGTATGAAGTTCTGGAACATGGGTAACTGAGATCATGACCTTATATTGAGCATTCTTGAACTTTGTTTCAACTCCCACTTCGGAGTTACCAATGATAAGTTTCGCATCTGGGTAGCAAGATCTCAAATACAGTAGCTGCTCTAATTTAAGAGGTCTATACCATCTGATCCCATTAAACCCATTCAATTTAAGTGGCATAATTTTTCTCAACTGCAGTTCTGGGGGGAAAATGAGCTCCTTCTCGCTGTATGAATTTCCATCGATTTCGTTGTATGAACAAGGTAAGTAGACTTTCACGGAAGACAATGTTGAAGATTCATTAGCATTGACATCTGTCTCATTTCTGCATGAACATGGCTTTCCAGTTGAAGGGCAGATAGCTTGGCCATTAGCGTTTTCTAAAGGTGAAGCTGTGTACAAGGAATCATCCGTTTTCGCAAAGACGCGGAAGGCATCTATTATTGGTCTGTAGCCAGTACAGCGACACAAGTTTCCTGCAAGGCTATCTTCAATCTGCTCTTCTGTAGGAGGATGTTTACTTGATCTCAGCAGTGCATACATGGACATCACGAAACCAGGGGTGCAAAATCCACATTGTGAACCATGTGCCTCGGCTAAACGTTCCTGTAATGGACATACAGCGTCACGAGAAAGGCAAATAGATACAAATGGATGTAGGGAACTGATGAAAGTAATGTTACTCAATATTTCACTTAATTTTTCCCAGCATACAGAAGGCTGTAGAAACCTAACACAGCACGGACATGTGACAGCTTTATAGTTTATACATGACCACATTTTCAATAAATGGATTTCAAGTAATAAACTCTAGACAGTAAACTCGTTTAGTGAGAGGGTAGGTTTTTTGTTAGGGCGTGCACAATGGTGCTATTTTAGCAATGCCACCTAAGATAATTGCTGAGTTGGAGAAGAGAGAAATGAGAAAAAAAGACTTGCCTTCCCTTAGCTAAGAGCATGTCTAGTCCATCCCCCAAAAGCTAAATATGGGGGAAATTTTCTGGTTCGGGGAATTAAGCAGTAGCTAGTCCATCCCCCCAAATCTACAGCTCTAGCCCATTTTTGCTCCAAAGAAGGGCAAGTCTCAGCAAACTGGGGCAGCCCACTCGTCCCTCTCGGCCATTGTACCCATTGTACTGTTATGGATGCAACTTGATTGTATTGAAGGACCACGGGGCATATGTATATTACACAAGACTTGGGGTACAAGGAAAGGAAACATAGTCTAATAGGACTCCTTGACCTAATACTAATACTCCTTAACATGTACAAGATGTCATCTCTTAGTTACACAGGAGTATTTTCTAGTATGAATGTATGAGCCCATAAATATAGGAGTAACACTAACATACAATCCATTGCATAATATCTTTGTTTGTCTTCTCTAAATGATATGCATGGTAGATAAGGCTGTCTTATCAGTTATCAACGATTGTACATGCCCTTAGTCCACTTGACATCTTTGGAGAGTGGAGAGACTTGACCTGATTGCATAATATGGTGTATTCATATCATAAAAAACATAACCTATCAAAATAGAAATATATATTTTCCTGTACTAAGCGTAGCTAATTCATCATTTGATCTACTCAATATTCCTACCATGCCAAATTGAGCTGCTTTAGTTGTGCTCACCAGGTTCTGCAACTTTTGTTAGTCATATTTTACCTGGATACTAGTCTTACAGTAAATAGTATATCGGTGTGTCAATTATTTTATGACATTGTCGTCCTTGTATCAAGCTAAATGGGTTAATGTCACGTGTCAGAATCAGACCTGATGATGTTCCCAGAAACAGAATCAGACCACCACACCTGACCTACTGCAGTATACATGGATAGGTTTTACTGCTATAGAATCTTAACCTTTTTCAGTACGTTTTAATCAACAGAATACAGTATTATCATAAAAGAATTTAAATATTCCATATTCATCATTTCACTAGCCAGCATGGGAAAAAATACTACCTTCTACCTTGGTAGTCAGGATCATATCGGTAACAGATGTAGCTGCCACAAGTCATACAAAAACAGTGCATCACCTGGACTGGGTGCAAACCTCGCTGGCGATCTCCAATTCCCTCTACTGTGATTATGTGCATTCCTTCCAAAGAATAAAGTGGAGCCAGGCAGGCGTTTATTGCATAATGCCTACATAAAGTAAGTAAATTATGTGGGCCAAAATGGAGCTCAAATTCAAGGAATAGGCAATAGCCACAAAAGATACATGGCAGTTAATATACAGGATTTACATTTGCCACTCAAAAATGGCTCATCAGCAATGCACGCCACTATACCCTTTAAACACCACAGGTTAAGAAATGCATGCAAGCTACAGTATGCAAATGCATGTTGTGTTTCAGCTGGAAGAAAACAGAATGAATAAGGGTGAATGTACTGCAGAATCTATTTCCATTGCTATGTGACCCACAGTTTTTTAGGATTGTTTGGTTGGTGGATCCAAGTAGAATGGAATGGAATGGTTCCACCTCAGTATTTTCCACGAAGAATGGAATTATTCCTGATTTTGTTTGATTGGAGGGATGGGATAGAACGGGATGGTTCCATTATGTGTTTGGTTGGAGGGATGGGATGGAATCAATATTTTTTTGAGGATTTTTGTTTTGAGGAATGGGATGGAATAAATATGGTTCAAGGCGCGCCGTGTATAGAAATAGCGAGGTTACCTCTAGCATTTGCAAATTTGCATATGTATAAATTTCAGCAACAGCTCATTTGCATTGTCAGCAACATTTATTCGGTTTTCCAGAAACAGTAACTCAAATTAGATAGAATGAGTATGACATCACTCGTTGAAGAAATATGATTCTCACTGTGATTTCTTTGTAGTTTGATCATAGCATGAGACCATGACAGTGCAGGCACCACAACCGCCTTCACCACATCCAAGCTTTGTTCCTCGAAGACCGATATCTACAATACATGGCTACAGAGAAATTAGGAAGTAGTTTGCAAAGCACCAAGTGTAGATGATGCAAGTACTATGTGTTACATTATATCTTGAAGGCTTGAAGCTGACAAATGCAGCAGTCTATGACCCCAACGGGTGCTCTTGAACTTCTCACAAGAAGGTGATCGCTGACTATGATGATGCTATAGCGTCCATCGAGGCTCAGTTTGCTGCCTACAAGACATGGGCGGAGGAGGATAGTTCTGCCTCCACTATTCTCGGTTTCTAAGCAACGTGGTTGTTCTTTCTTAGGCACAGTTGATGCGGGCACGTGTTCGTGATCACTATGAGCCCCCTCTATGTACCTCGCTGCTATGCGACAGGAGCAGTGATTGAATCAGAGTGATGCAACAGTTGATGACTTCTTATTACCCAGCTGTCCCCGGCGTGACGTCAGATTGACTCTCTTGGACTGGAGGTTGGACAAATCTACCGGTGCTCTGAATGTCAGCACTCTCACTTGGAGCTTCATTGCATCTACAATTTCTTGACACATCTTTGGGCTGAGTTTCAACAGTTTCATGCTCAGCTGCTAGCTCACCACCCTTGTGAGTCTGTTGGAGGCCCTTGAAGCTATTCATATGCATACCAGGCTTTATGGCGTGAGTCTGCTTCTTTATCCTTCAGTTCTGGCTGTCTGGGCTCCACCTCCTGCATCTAGTATGACACCCTCCACTGTCCGTTCACCACCGGGCCTTGGTGGTGGTTCTCTTTAGCGCTAGAAAGTTTGTCTTGTGCAACTTCGTCTTCATCAAGAGAATGGTCACTACTCAAAAGAGTTGGGCCCACGACACTCAATCGAACGCATGGGCGATATCCAGCTTGAGAATGGCACGCGGCTCACCCAGCCAGTGCAGCTATCTTGCCATTTGCTGAACCAACATGAAATTATCATGTATGCAGCGTTTTCGGGTGAAAATGCACTGGTTCTCCTCTACCAAAGCCCCCAGCCTAGGCGACAACCTGGTGGCCAACATCTTCGCCACCAACAGGGAGAAGATGTGTATGAGACTGAAGGCGTTGGTAGTCCGTAAGGGCCGAGGTAGCCGATCACTTGGGATGGAGCATTAGCAGGGTCTAGTTCAGTTCATGGAGCCCCCGCCCACAGCGGATGCAGCTTGGGAAAGGCAGCCATAACATCGGCCTTCACAGTCCCCGTGAAACCGTCCGTGCCTGGCGCCTTCCCGCGTAGCAACCGACGCACCAGTCTCACACTTCCTCCTCCGTAAAGGGTTCACCGAGGCTGACCAAGTCGCCTCGGCCATGGCGGCATGGTCAGGGACCACCCAACAATCAACCGTGAGGCTATGGATAACGTTCTTCTGCTTCCTGTAGGAGGCGTGCTGGTGGAAGAAGGCCGTGTTGGTGTCACCCTCCCCTCACTCATCACCGGTTCAGGATTTTGATCAGTTTAACGAGCTCTTTCACATTATATATATTTTGGGAATAATGGCACCCACTCATCTTCTTGGGCTTTTAGTGGCTATGAATCGGTTATGGTAGACTAACTACATCATGTCTGTTTGTCAGTTCAGTTTCATTTCTACATTAGCAGCACACTGCAAAATAAACTATGTTCAGAGAACATTTTGTGTTGATTCCGAGTCCCACTGTACGATTTCTGTATAAGCAGTAACCACCAACGTGCGATTGCATAAACAGAGCAAAAACATTATTTTGAACCATACCCAGCAAGCTTTCAATTTGCTACAGTGACACGCCCCCAAACGACCTCAGGCCACCAATTCTACGATTGCCCAAAAGGGCTTTCGCGCAGCTTTATAGATAAAGCAAAACAATGAAACAGAGTCTGAAAGTACCACGACACATAGCTCCACGAAAAAAGAACCGACAAGTTCAGGCTGGGGGCAGCAGCACAACCGATTCAGGTGCAGGCAGCGCGCCACAGATGCTCACAAACGATACAAGTCAGAGGGCGGGAAGGGGGGGCGACCTCTGAGGTACTGGAGGAGGGTGAGGTGGGCGAGGCCGTCGGGAAGCACGCGGCGGACGCCGTTGACGTAGATGACCGCCTCGTCGGACCAGTCCACCGCCGCGGACGCCCCCTCCTCCGCCGCCTTCGTGAGCGAACCCATGGGCAATCACCGCGGGGCGAAGGCTTTCTGGAAGCGCGCACCGCTCGCGCCGGATGAGAGACGGAGGTGGGGGAGGAAGGATCCCGATTTGGATCAAAGTGTTGTGTGGAAGGTTGTCTGCGGCCGCGGGACTCTGGCAATTGTTTAGAGACGGGTCGAATTGGACTCGTGGAGTGATGCGGCGAGGATGATGCAGCACGTGCGGTAGTAGTGAGCAAGGCGGTAGTTCCACCTGCCGCTGAGTCACGATTCAGACAAACCGCCAAAACCGACATAAGAGCATCTACAAACGGTTCTCTCAAACCCGTCTCATATAAAACTGATCTTGTCTGTAACTTCAACACAAAATGACCTTAATCTAAAATTATTTCACGAAATGGGCCTCTTTTGCATTACGCCCGGGGCTAGGGCGCAATGCTAGTTTTGTCCATTTTCACTCTCATACGCCTGGTCGCTGCTCAGTCACGATTTTTTGACCCAGATGGGTCCCTCAAATGGCCCTTAAACATCCGGACTGACCAGCACTCCCATATTCAGCCTAAATATGGCACGGATATGGGGCGCTCGGACGCGCCCGCCACGTCGGACTGACGGCGTGGCCCCACACGGACTAGCCGGGAAACCCGATGGTCCGACGGGCGCCTCGGCGGTTGCTGCGGTGGAAACGTCGTGTGGCACCGCTCCGGCTCGCCGCCCGAGGCAGTAGCCGGCTATTTAAGCCGGCCGATGCCCCGCGACCCTAACCCAACCCCATCCTCCTTTTCGCGCCGCCAGTCCGAGCCCATCTACCTCCTCTCTTTCCCGCTCCGACGCTCTGTCCACGCTCTGGCACTCCGCCATGGTCCGGAGCAAAGATCAACTACTATGCCATGCTGACGTCGAAGCGCTGCTATGAGATCCAACAGCAGATACTCGCCCGGGAAGCCGCGCGCGCCGCCAGGATCGCTGTCGGGTTGCCTCTAGACTCGCCGGAGCCGGAGGAGGAGGAGGAGCCGGGGAGAGAAGAAGGAGCAGCCGAGGGAAGAGGAGGAGGAGGAGTCGGGGGAAGAGGAGGAGGAGGAGGAGGAGCAGCCGAGGGAAGAGGAGGAGGAGGAGGAGATGGCTCTGATGCAGGTGGACGAGGCGGAGGAGCCGGACCAGC
Source organism: Triticum urartu (assembly GCF_003073215.2). NCBI lineage: Eukaryota > Viridiplantae > Streptophyta > Magnoliopsida > Poales > Poaceae > Triticum > Triticum urartu. Next base: position 333,304,927 of record NC_053022.1, read on the forward strand.
AGGTGCCGGCCTTCAACATGGAGCAGGCAGATGCAGAGTTCGCCGTCGCTAGGGTCGCCCAGTCCGATGAGATGGCCGAGCAGCAGGCCATCCTGGAGTCCATTCAGGATGAGGCCTATGTGGAGGCCAACCGGGCGTTCATCCGGCGGCAGCAAGCGGAGACCGACGTGCTCCTCGACGAGCTCGACGTGGAGATAGAGGCGGCGGAGGCCAAAGCGGAGTAGCCGGAGTTGCAGCTGCCGCCCATGCTGCCGGAGCCGGGCACGGAGATCGTCAACATTTCTAACAACGAGTAGCTAGATGATCGATGTAGTACGTAGGTTGATTTTAGTTTGCATGTCTTTGTATGAATTTGAGAATCTAGTATGAGATGGGCATGTCCACAGGCATTTGAGAAACTGCCATATGTAGTTAGATGCTCTAAAAATGGAGAAATTTGATCTTAACCCATACTTTCTTTTTTCACCTTCATAATTTGGCCCTCGACAAATTGACGGGTGGGGCTGGACCACTTGCCCTTGAAACAACCTTAGGGCAAAACATAATTCATCTAAAATCCCTAGAAACGAGGTACTTCTGTCCCTAGCTGCTGGAATACCCATTCAAGGGGGGGTGTTTGCTTGTACTCGAAATATCCGGTTCAGGATTATTCCTTTCAAAGATGACTCCCTATCTTCTTAAGTGCTCACAAGTTACGCGTTGCATGTGCGTCATTTGTCGCAACCTGAGTTTTTTAATCATTTATTCAAGCCATTTTTGAATCGTGTGTTCAAATATTGAACAATTTTCATCGTTGGATTTATGGCATCGAGATCTTCAAAACTAGATCCTATATCATGGGTAGTGCTTTTCTCTTTTTGGGGAGAAATACAGGTTGTGCTTTCTCGCAAAAGTAAGGTTGTTCTTCTCGCGGAAGCATGAGTTGGGCTTCTCGTTTAAGTAAATATGTGCTTCTCAACGAGAAACACAACTAATTCTCAGTAAAAAAGAGAAACACAATTCTCATGGAAGCACATATTTGTTTCTTTAGCAAGTGCAGTTGTCCTTTGAGAAAAAACAAATTTTTTGTATCTCTAGACCTTGGGGAAAATCAGACAAAAAACAAAAAAACAAAAAGACAATTAAAAATCCAAACACATAAAAAAAAATGTAATTCAAAGGAAGCGCTCAACACACGAAACATGGAGGCGGTGACTGGGCGCACCACTTGGCGCGTTTCCTGACAAAAAAAGTGACCCTTACGGGAGCCCCAAGGGGTAAGGACAACCCAATGAGCGGCCCAAACAGACGCAAAATGTATCCGCATGTCAGACCTTCCCTAGTCATTGCACCCAAGGGAGCGACCCATTTGGATGAGGATACATATCAATAATTTTTAGCAATCAAAGACACAAGCAAATAGAAGGCACACGGCAACATAGGCACAAATAGTAACATAAATTTTTTTGGTATTTAAAAAAATGTAAAAATAAGCAAAGCTAATAAATAAAAGGCAAGAAAGATAAGAACAAGCAAATGATAATTGTGTGAATCGTTCTCCTACTTGTGTGGTTGTTGGGTTTCCATGAAGAGAAAGGGTGATATAGTATAGTAGCATATACCACTTCCTTCACTTAAGAATCAACGTTTATCGATCCAGTAGGAGACACCACATGGACAAATGTTAAACAGTACTTGCACACACACACAAAATACTTGCACCCCAACAAGGCAAAGAGGGCGTCACTCCCCTTGTTCTTGCCCGATTGCAAGGATTAAACCTGGTAGTGATAGATATAATAAATGAAAGTAAAACAAAGCAACGAGCAATTATAGGATTTGTTTTAATATAAATGTGAATGGACCCGGGGGTCATAGCATTCGCTAGAGGCATCTCTCTTGAAGATATCAATGGTGAGTAAACAGTTTACTATTAGGCAATTGATAGAAAAAACGCAATAGTTATACTGATCATCCATGGCATAATTAATACATAAGCATTATGTCCATGAAAAGTAGGCTGTTAAACTTATTGACATCTACTACTATTACTCAACCCCTTGGCCGCTATCCAGCATGCATCGCAAGGTATTAAGTTCATGACAAACAGAGTAATGCTTGAAGCAAGATGACATAATGTAGACAGAATAAGACCATGCAATATGTTCAAACCCCGTCGTTTTACCCTTAGTAGCAACAACACAATCGTTCCTTGCAATTCCTGTTATAGAGTAAGGACACTGCAAGATCGAACCTACTACTATGCACCACTCACTGATGATCTACTCATTAACTTGGCCAAAGAAAACTCATAGATCGAAAGCATACATAGCTATAAAATTACACATAAATAAATCTCAGAGAGGATTCAAATACTTTCAGTGAATAATCTGATTATAAACCCACAATTCATCGGAACCCAACAAATGCACCACGCAATATACATCAGATTGATCTCAGATGAGATCGTTGTATTGAAGATCATAAAAAGAGAGAAAGAGTCATCTAGATACTGCTAAGGACCCTAAGGTCTTGTGGGAACTACTCACACATCATTGCGGAGGCAACCAAGTCGATGAAGATAGCCTCCCCAATGGTTCCCCCTATGGCAGAGAACCGAAAAGGGCCTCCAAATGGGATCGCGGAAGACCAGAGGCTTGCAGTGGGCGGAAGAATTGTTTCAGAACTTGGTACCGAGGTTTCTGATTATTGGGGAATTTATAGGACTAGAATTAGGTCAGAGGAGCAGAAAGGGGGGCACAAGGCACCTGGGCGCGCCCTACCCCCCAGGGCACACCCCCTGCCTTGTGGCTCCGTCTTGCATCGTCTGGTCTCCTCCCGGAGCTTCCAAGGTCCCTTCTGGTCCAGAAAAATTGTCAAAAAGTTTCGCCGTGTTTGGACTTCATTTGGTATGGATTTTCTGGAAAACCAAAAACATGCAGAAAAAGGCATCTGGCATTGGGCATTGAGTTAATGCTGCTTGTAAATTGTGTTGGGATTTTCCCCGAAGTGAAGAGAAGATGCAACACAGTAGAGATAAGTATTTACCTTAGTGAGAACCAAGGTTATTGAACCAATAGGAGAACCAAGCGAGCTCCCCTTAGCAGCATATGCACACACAAAAGCAAATACTTGCACCCAACGCGGGCAAGAGGGTTGTCAATCCCCTTGAACTCATTACTTGCAAGGATCAAATCTTGTATAGGTAGATAGATAAATTGCAAAACAAAATAAAAGTAAATAAATTGCAGCAAAGCATTTTTAGTTTTTATGATATGGTAAAAGTAGACCCGGGGGCCATACTTTTCACTAGAACATTCTCTCTCGAACACATAGCATATAGTGGGTAAACAAATTACTGTTGGGCAATTGATAGAAAAGCGCATAGTTATGACATTATTCATGGTAATTATCGCACGTCAGCAATCCATCAAAGACGGAGTGGAAGAAGAATGGGAAGGTTGTGCCCTCCCGTTGGGTGGACGAGCACGACGCCGGCCAGATCTTTGTCGCCCCATGCTAGTTGTGCGCGCTGACCGTCATCGAGCGCACCTTATCCAAGCCCTCCTCGTTGAGGATGATGGACTTCAGCAATGCGGCCTGGCCCTGGCGCAGCCGCCTTCCCCTTTCCTTTCTTGGGAGCCATGGCGGCAGAAGTAGAGGAAACAGAGGAGCAGTGTGCAGGAAGGCGGAGAGGGAGATGAGAAGCAATGATGCGCCCACGGCCTACGCTGGCAGGCTTTATGACCAAGCCGGCGGTTACCAAGGCATCGTGGGAAGTGGAGGTGTTCCTGTCGTAGAATTGTCACGGCAGATGTCCTAGTGTGAGGACTTAGTCGCGAGGCCAACGCATCTATGTGGTAGCTTGAGAGGGGTTGAGCGGAATCGAGAGACGCAACACAAGACAAGGATTTAGACAGCTTCGGGCCCCGGGAAACATCATCCGGTAATAACCCTACATGTTGTTTGTGGCTAGATCTCATTATACTCATGAGAGAGTCGCCGCATAAGCCGACTCCCCCTTTGTGTCTAGCCCTAGATATTGTTTCTTGTCCCCTGTCCCTCTTTCGGGAGCCCTGCCCCTCCTTATATAAGTTAGAGGGGCGGGTTACATGTGGAGTCCTAGTAGGACTAGGATTATTCTATCTTCTCTTACAAGTTGATTACAAGTCCGGGTCTTGCTTCCTCGTAAAGGAGATATTCCTCACGCCTTTCCTCTTAAGCCGGCCTACCATAACGTAGCTGTCCTTCTGGGCCTTGAGCCTCTTGGGCCCCCGGGTCTTGTCGCTCCTTTGATCCGCTTGCCAGGTCACCCATAAGTCGCCAGGCTCGGGCGGGTCACTTAGTGATTCATCCAGTCAGGGCAGGTCATTAATGAGTCGCCAAGTCCGGCCGGGTTATACATCTGGCCGGGTCATACCGCGGGTATATCCCCGACATTAGCCCCCAAGTTTAATTTGGATTTATCCATGTTAAACTGATCTGCAACATAAACACAAGAACAAATTGACAGGTTGCACTCCGGGTTAAATATTCTTGTAAGCCGGCACTTGATCATCCTTAAGTCCTTGTCATCTCCTCCTTCTGGAAAATCCGGGTTAATGGACCAACTTCGTAGTCAATTTGCTTGTAGAAGAAATATTGTAAATAAAGCATCCATTTGAGTTGGCCTTCAATGCTCTGACTTGACAAAAATATTGGTCTTCAAATATTCAACTTATATTCAGCCGACTTGAGATATAAAACTTGTCGGTTTATGATTACCAAAATTGCCGGGTTATAAATAGATGATGCCGAGTCATAATTGTCGCTGACGCCGGTTTATGATTTTTGCAGACACCGGGTCAATCTGATTTACTCAAACTGAAAATTTGAAGATATTTCCCCCTTATATCCATAATACCTGTAGCCCCCAAGGGCCGGTTTAATCAGTATGAATAAGCCGGGACTTATCACCATGGCTTTAAATGAAATCCAGTTGTGTAGCCCCCATGAGTCGGCTATAGTCATAGTAGTGTAGCCGGGTCATCCTAGAATTGTCTTAAGCAAAGAGCAATATGCATTAGCCCCCAAGTGTCGGGTCATTATGTAATAATGAGCAGGGACTTTGTAAATATGATGATGTAAATTTGAGCAGTAACGTGTAGCCCCCAAGGGCCGGCTTAGTAAGATAATACTAAGCTGGGACTTTTCATTGAAAATAATATCATACGATGTAACCCCCATCCTGGGGCTTGAACCCGCGTCCACAAAGTTAAGAGCTTTATGCTTTACCAACTGAGCAGTGGATCCTTCAATATATAATGGAATAAGGCTTGTGTATCTTGAATTTTAACAGGAGCAATTGGTAGCCCCCAAGGGCCGGCTCATTACAATGGGATGAGTCGGGTCTTCAATAAGGCCAATAAAAATGACTTTGCATTAGCCCCCAAGTGTCATGGTGCATGCTTGCAGCGACATGAGACTTGCATATTTGATGTAACCTCAACTTGAATAATGTAGCCCCCAAGTGCCGGGTCGTAAGCTTGCAGTGACTCGGGACTATTTCCTCCATTGTAAAATAAATCATGCCCATTGATAAAGATAATAGTTGTGGCGCTAAAGCGACTTTGAAAACCTCAATCATAATACTGGTTATTGATAATCATAATAGAAATCCAGCTATGTTGGCTATTCAAAATTTGAATAATATAATCCGGTATGAAAACCTCAATCATTCAATATCATCATTGAAAATCCAGCCATGTTGGCTATTTTAAAGAATTCAAATACCTTATCTGTTGACAAGTAAATCCGGAGTTTAAATACCCGGCGACTCTTGGCCGATGGCGATTCAATACGCCTTCATTGTAAACTGGAATTTTCATAACCCGGCGGCTTATAGCCTTTTGAGAAAAATCCAGAACGGATAATCATTTTGAAGCATCAACTTTGGTAATGAGCTTGAACTTAATCATTTACATGTCATATTTCTGCAAATGCTGCAGAGAGTTTAAACAACATATGCCCTGACGACTTAGCGTCAAAACCAGGGCGGGTCATAATATCTCACATATAACTACTGTGATATTGAATTTGTACCACCGACTTACATAACCTGTGCAGTAAGGGTGATAACCCAATCCTTAGAAGCCAATGCTTCCACATAGATGATGATTGTCATAAACTGGCGACTTATAGTCAAAAGTCAAGCCGGGTTAAGCATAAAACACTTATATATATTTGAGATATAATCCCAAAAAGGTCTCAAGTTAAGTAATTGTGTCTGCAATAAACTTTACCAGAGACAGAATAAAACTTTTTGAGGCTTCTGATTCGGATACGATCAGTAAACCATTCCAAAGGGGTTAAGCTAAGATTCGAATACGATCATATAGCCCCTAGTGGCTTTGGCGATGCCGATCAAGAGGGTATCGACAGCTATGTTCTCTTTGGTTCGAATACGACCTATGTTTGAACAGGAAGCCCCCAAATGACCTTGAGAGTTGTTTAACGACGCTGATTCGAATACGATCCACGTCGATTCCCAAAGGGGTTAAGCTATGATTCGGATACGATCAAGAAGCCCCCAAGTAGGTTCGGCAGTTTTGCCAATCAAAAGGGTATCGACAGCTATGTTCTCTTTGGTTCGAATACGACCTATGTTTGAACAGGAAGCCCCCAAGTGACCATATAAATTTTGGCATTGCGCCGATCAAGAGGGTATTGATAGCTATGCTCGATGAGCAGGAAGCCCCCAAGTGATCATAATAAGATAAGCCGTAAGGCAGGATATCCAAGTTTGAACCGCGCATCATGGCAGCAAGTTCTTTTGGCAACCTTTAATTTTTCTGAGAACTCGAACTTGCGAGAGATTTAAATCTTTTTGAATCCGGAACTTTAAACCGGATTTAAAAACTTCAAAACTTTGTGAAAGACAAATTTACCTTGAGCCGGATTTTGAACCGGATTTGATAGCTTCAAAGCTTTGCGGGAGAGAGATGTCTCTTGAGCTATATTTTAAACCGGAATCTTCATTTTGAGCCGGAATTTTTTTCTGACGGCCTTTAAATATTCGCCAATAAAGAGTAGCCTCCGGGGCCGGGTTATCTTCCCTTCAATGACCCAGAGTTCTTGAATTCATTGAAACCGGCTAATTTTGCCGAGCCATACCATTGTAGCCCTCGAGTCTCAAGATGACCCGAAGAGTTGGCTTGAGATTCTCCATATTTAACCATAGCAGAAGGTGTATATCATTAGCGTTGATAACGCGATGTGAATCCATAGAAGGTTGAGGTGACTGCGGCGGGTTATAAATGATCCCGTATGAGCCGCGTCAGCAACTCGGCCAATGGTTCCTTCCAACTGGTTGTTTTGAAGCTTAACCAAACTATAGTGGCGGCGATTTGTGCGCCTGCCCATTGAGCCATCCAGTGCAGACGGCGGCTGATAATACATGATAATTTGCCTCCAATTTGTTGGAAGAAAACCGGCTTCCCAAGCAGTGACTTGCTCATACTCAATAAACAGCTCATGCAGACAGGTGCGGCCCGGTGTGTTGATGTAGACCAGGCCGCGAGAGACGGACGGTAAAGACGACCATAACATCAGAGGCGGCATAGACAGATGAACTGGCCGTGGCGTTCTAAGCCGGTGCAGACGGGCAAGTTGTCCTCCTTGTTGTAAGCCGGCGTGGTCGCGAGAGATGGCCACGACGTTGTAAGCCGGCGCGGTAGTCTGTTGAGTAACGACGACCACTTGTGCCAAAAGATGTTGGCGTGCCTCCATCTCCGCGGTATAATATCACTTTTTGTCATAAATAATTGCCCTGCATAAACAATATTGCAGACCAAGGCAAAGATAAACTTGTTTTTTAACAAAAACAACATGTGCTAATAAAATAAACTTAGATGGATATCACCTATTTTGTTCGGATGATGGATGATCCATTCAACGTGACAGGGGTGGCTCAGGCAGACTAGCGACTCATAGTTCCGACGGCTCAGGTAGACCGACGACTTAATATAACCCCGGCAGCTCAAAGCGGCAAGGGTGGCTCAACGCGGCTCCGGCGGGTTGATGTAGATTAAACTACACGGGCGGCGACTTGCGCACACCTGTTCTATCAGTAATCGAGCGCAGACGCCGGTGCGTGATGGTGCTGACGTACACTTCATAGGCACAACATGGCACCACCTTTGCTGCACATAAAAATATACAGACCAAAGTAATTGTTCTTTGATGAAAACAATATGTTTTAATAAAATAAACTTGAACGGATAGATATCACCTAGTTTTTCCGCACAATGGATGATCCAGATGAAGCGCCGGGTAGCTCGATAGGGCGGCTCTTCAGCGGCGATTCTCCGCGAGTCGGCCACGGACGACGACTTAGGCGGACGTAGGGGCTGTGACAACCGAGCGAGTGAGGTCGGGGCACAACGGCCTTTAGCAGGAGCAAAACTGGCAAGGCGCGGTGCAGCCCGAGGAAGAAACGAGTCAACCCGAAGGCAAACGGCGGCTCAATGCAGGACGGCGGCTCGCAGGAGAAGCAGTCTGCAGCTTGCAGCAAGTCGGGGGTCCATGCTGGCGGTTTAGAGACAGAAACCGGCGGGAGTGGCAACTCGCAGCGAGGCAGCGCTGCAGCCAGGACAGCTTAAGGCGGCGGTAGCGAATCAAGGCAGCGCGTGGAGTAAAGCAGAGGCGTGAGCCGGGGCAGCTGCGTGCGGAGTGGAGAAGAGGCGGCAAAGCGCGGCTGAGACCTCAGCGAGTTGGAGAGGTGCCGGTTCAGCAGGGCCACTTGGACGGGCGGCCGTCAGAGACGCACCAGCTATGGTGGCTCAGAGATGAAAACGGAAGCCGAGCCTAAGTCCGCGGCCTCGTCCAAGCTTGGCGTTGACTTGTCAAATCGATCAGGCGTTGGAATCATGTATGTTTACGTAAGGCAAATCATGCTATTTTCCTTACGTGACTAGCACTTGGATTCGTTGAAGCCGGCTGGGTTCAGATTGTTGTATATGTTGAAGGAAATAACACGTAGCCGGATGGATTGCTGCCGGCTCACGCTCAAAACTTTTATTGATCGGATTTCCTTGAATCGTACGAAGACTGGTGTCGGCGGCTCAGGGTCAACCCTATTTTTCTTCTTCGACTTCAATCTCGCGGATTGTAAAATCTTTATCTAGAAAAATTGCAAAACTCATCTTGATGTTTTTGTCAGTGTGCACAGCCAATAATCCACCATGGAATCTCTTGGTTTTAGATAAAACGGTACTTGGCGAATCCCTGATCTTTAAGCGAGTCGGCAGATTCATCGAGCCGCTCTCTTAGTAAGTCGCCGCAAAAACTTGATCCCTGTTGGTTTCGGCGGCTCAAAAAACTTCTTCAGATGAACCTCAAGACGACGGCGGCAGGCGGCTTGCAACTCTAATTTCTCTTTCACATATCATAAATCTTGAGGCTGGTCTTTTCAAACCGGTTCTTCTTTATCCGGAAAATTGCAAACTTCTCGAAACCCTAGAAAAGATCCCTCCAAGAACTCAACACCACCGTGCGCATGCCCCATGGTGGGCGCCAACTGTCGTAGAATTGTCACGGCAAATGTCGTAGTGTGAGGACTTAGTCACGAGGCCAACGCATCTATGTGGTAGCTTGAGAGGGGTTGAGCGGAATCGAGAGACGCAACACAAGACAAGGATTTAGACAGCTTCGGGCCCCGGGAAACATCATCCGGTAATAACACTACATGCTGTTTGTAGCTAGATCTCATTATACTCATGAGAGAGAAGCCGCATAAGCCGGCTCCCCCTTTGTGTCTAGCCCTAGATATTGTTTCTTGTCCCCTGTCCCTCTTTCGGGAGCCCTGCCCCTCCTTATATAAGTTAGAGGGGCGGGTTACATGTGGAGTCCTAGTAGGACTAGGATTAGTCTATCTTCTCTTACAAGTTGATTACAAGTCCGGGTCTTGCTTCCTCCTAAAGGAGATATTCCTCATGCCTTTCCTCTTAAACCGGCCTACCATAACGTAGCTGGCCTTCTGGGCCTTGAGCCTCTTGGGCCCCCGGGTCTTGTCGCTCCTTTGATCCGCTTGCCAGGTGTAAACGCCCTCGATGCGGCTATATCTCCCACGTGTCGAAGCACGACTTAGAGGCATAACCGCATTGAAAGCAATGTCGCAAGTGAGGTAATCTTCGTAAACAACCCATGTAATACAATAGGGGAAAAGAGACACATAGTTGGCTTACAATCGCCACTTCACACAAATACATGAATACAACATTACAACATCCAAATACACTCAAGGCCCGACTACGGAGGCAAAATAAAAGAAGAACCCCAAAAGCGAAAAGGTCCCTGATCGACCCCAACTGGGCTCCACTACTGATCAACTAGAACGAAATAACACAAAGGACAAGATCTTCATCAAACTCCTCCTGAGCTTGGTTGCGTCATCTGCACGGACTCATCGGCACCTACAAGCTGGTTTTGAAAGTATCTGTGAGTCACGAGGACTCAGCAATCTCACACCCTCGCGATCAAGACTATTTTGCTTATGGGTAAGGTAAAGGTATGAGGTGGAGCTGCAGCAAGCGACTAGCATATATGGTGGCTAACATACGCAAATGAGAGCGAGAAGAGAAGGCAAAGCACGGTCGAGAAACTATGATCAAGAAGTGATCCTAGAACAACCTACGTCAAACATAACTCCAACACCGTGTTCACTTCCCGGACTCCGCCGGAAAGAGACCATCACAGTTACACACGCGGTTGATGCATTTTAAATTAAGGTCAACTTCAGGTTTTCTACAACCGGACATTAACAAATTCCCATCTGCCCATAACCGCGGGCACGGCTTTTGAAAGTTCAAATCCCTGCAGGGGTGTCCCAACTTAGCCCATGACAAGCTCTCACAGTCAACGAAGGATATTCCTTCTAGCGGGAAGACCCGATCAGACTCGGAATTCCGTTTACAAGACATTTCGACAAGGTAAAACTAAACCAGCAACACCGCCCGAATGTGCCGACAAATCCCGATAGGAGCTGCACATGTCTCTTTCTCAGGGCACACCGGATTGTCTTAACTTCCGGTAGGCCAGCCCAGAGTTGCCCCTGGTGGCCACCGGCGGCTGACAGGTTGGCCAACACTCAGAGGAGCACTGGCCCGGGGGTTTAAAATAATGATGACCCTTTGGCGCGCGACCCCCAAGGGAAAAGAAAAGGCTAGGTGGCAAATGGTAAAACCAATGTTGGGCATTGCTGGAAGAGTTTTACTCAAGGCGAACTGTCAAGGGGTTCCCATTATTACCCGACCGCGTAAGGAACGCAAAAATCTGGGAACATAACACCGATATGACGGAAACTAGGGCGGCAAGAGTGGAACAAAACACCAGGCATAAGGCCGAGCCTTCCACCCTTTACCAAGTATATAGATGCATTAATTAAATAAGAGATATAGTGATATCCCAACAAGTAAACATGTTCCAACAAGGAACAACAACTCCTTGTTCCAACAAGGAACATACTTCAATCTTCACCTGCAACTAACAACGCTATAAGAGGGGCTGAGCAAAGCGGTAACATAGCCAAACAACGGTTTGCTAGGACAAGGTGGGTTAGAGGCTTGGTTCAACAATATAGGAGGCATGATAAGCAAGTGGTAGGTATCGCAGCATAGGCATAGCAAAAGAGCGAGCAACTAGCAAGCAAAGATAGAAGTGATTTCGAGGGTATGATCATCTTGTCTGAAATCCTGCAAGGAAAAAGAACGAGTCCATGAAGAAGACAAACAGACGTAGACGAACGGGTCCTCACAAATGCGACGTTAATGGAACCAACCCGAAGAAGCAAACACCGAAAAGAAGCACACAACATAGTAAACAAACCACACATGAACATGGTATGATATGCGGGATGCGGAATGCGATGCATATGCAAGATTTGACAAGGAATGAATGAACCTGGACTCAACTTGGAAATCCAAGTGTTCCACTGGAAAGGTGAGATGAAATCGCTTGAAAACGATATAAAGAACGCCGGAATCGGAGTTACGGTTTGGAAATGGCAAGCAATTTAAATATGACTCCGGTCTGCGATATACAGCAAGTAGCCATCTAAATGCAACAAGATGAACATGCTATAGCACCCAAACATGGCAACAAAATACATGGCAGGGATCCATTCATGATGCTTAACAAAAGAGGAACACTGAGCTACGGCCAATTCATCCATTAACAGATCCAAACAGGCCTGGCAAAAATGCAAACGGTAAACAGATCTCAGACTTAGTGAAATCAACACTTGTCTGGAATTTCAGATCAAGTAGCACACTTTGGAGCATGAAAAACTATATGCTACAGGAACTTAACATGGCAAGGTAAAGCATGGCATGAAGCTACTCAAAGAGCTTAACAAAAGTCCCTTAGTGACCTTGAGCCAAAAGGGATCAGAAAATACATTTGCAAGCATGTGAACATGGCAAAAACATAATCAGACTCTCAGACTTAGTGAAAAACTGAGGAGGTGGGCCGGCGGGGACGTAGCTGGATCGCAGACGAGGCCGATTGGGCCGGCCTACGCGGGCGGCGCTGGAGGTCAACGGAGGCGCGGCGAGGGGTCCCGATCCGATCCGGGCGGGGCGGCGGCCATGGCGCGGCGGCAGTTCCTGGCGTGGCTCTGGCGAGCTCGAGGCGCGGGGCGGCCGGAGGGGGCGCGAGGAGCCCCGGATCTGGCGCCGGGCGGCCGGATCCGGTCATCTCCGGTGAGGGCGGCGGCAGGGACGACGTCAGCGAGTCGGCGGCGAGGTGTAACTGCCCGGCGAGGAGGAAATGGTAGCGGGGCGGCGCAGTGGCGTGAGTCGCCGGCGGCGCGACGCGGGGTCGCCGGCGGGAGGGATCCGGCGGCGCGGACGAGCAGCGTGCTCGGGTGGCGGATCGGGCAAGCGGGCCGGGAGGGGGCCCGCTTCAGGCCATGGCGGGCCGCGGAGGAGAGAGAAACCGGCAGAGGTGATGTGGCGGCGGCGGATTCGTCGGGGACGGCGGCGCGGACATGTCCGGCGCGGGGATATTTGTCCGGCGACACGAGAGGGAGCGGGGCTAGGGTTTGTACCGCGATTTTTGGGGAGGGGATCACATATTTATAGGTAGAGGGAGCTAGGAGAGTCTAAATGAGGTGCGGTTTTCGGCCACGCGATCGTGATCGAACGACCGAGAAGATGGAGGAGGTTTAGGTGGGTTTTGGGCCAAATTGGAGGGGTGTTGGGCTGCAACACACACGAGGCCTTTTCGGTCCCTCGGTTAACCGTTGGAGCATCAAATGAAGTCCAAATGGCACGAAACTTGACAGGCGGTCTACCGGTAGTAAACCAAGGCCGCTTGGCAAGTCTCGGTCCAATTTGGAAATGTTTAATCCCCACACACAAGAAGAAGGTAGAAATGACCACCGAAGGAGAACGGAGCGCCGGAATGCAAAACGGACAACGGGGAAAATGCTCGGATGCATAAGACGAACACGTATGCAAATGAAATGCACATGATGACATGATATGCAATGCATGACACGCAAGCAATGACAAGGCAACAACAGCGAATAACTGGATGACACCTGTCACATCGGTCTCGGGGCGTTACAACACTCCACCACTACGGGAGGATCTCGTCCCGAGATCTAGAATGGCACCGAAGGGAAAAAACGGAAGAGAACGAGGAGAGGTAAAGCTAAGTTGCTCCTTTGACAAACGAGTGAAACCAAAGAACCTTGAAAAGGTTTATACATTCCGAGAAAAGAATACAAGGAAGATAAATGAAGTTGAAAGCACTCCGCTAGCAAAGAGAAAACAAAGAAGAACAACTTTGGACAGCACTCCGATTGAAAAGAAAATGAATTGAATAAGAACTTGGTAAGATGAGAAGATACTTGATGAAATCACAACACATTGCCTCCAGAACTATTGAATGAATGGAACAAGGGGTAAGAAAGATCTCGGATAGCACTCCGGTTTAAAAGAGAAGAAAAACTTGATAAAATGAAAGAGCTTGAGCAAAGGGACACAATACTCCGGTTAAAAAGGATAAGCACGATCAAAACATGGTCCCGACAAAGCGAGAAGATGGGTTACATCACAATGCCTTCAGAACGGAGGAATAGAAGATAGATAATTGAAATAGGAGAAATGAGGAGAAAAATGCCAACTTCTGCCAAAAAGAGCTTGAGAAGGCATCCTTAGGAGAAGGGTCGAACGGAGTTGTTGGAAAACCAACAACGAAAATAATAAGCTTGATATGGTCTTATGGAATACATGTCAAATTATGAGGTGACAACCTGCCACTCACGGGAAAAGAATTGGATTGATATGAACAAATTTACGAGAAAGTATGTCGCACCGGAAAGGATAAATGAAGAAATTGGATCATTTATAAGCACCATAGATAGCAACAATCCTTAGGGAAGGCTTTAGGTGAAATTTTAACCCAAGATAACTCCAATGACGAGATAGATGGATTTAAAATACCTCATTCTTAACAACATGTGATTCATGAAACATGAACTCAAATTATCAAGAATGACATAATACCACCTCGAATGATACGGTTGAAAGAATTGCACTTTAAAATGCAAGATAAAGAATACTTGATCTCCTCTGAAAAGAATCTCGATGAACACTTCGAGAAGGAATTAAATCCTTGGTGAACCATCATGTAGAGCCTCCATGAAGAATTCCGTTAAACAAAAGGATGATCAAACGGAAGGAAAAAGAAGTTGAAAACACAAGGTGAATCCTTGTAAAGATTTTTGATAGATCTCCGTGATTACATAATTGCGAGAGCTTGGAACTCCGGGAAAGAAAGATGAGCACTTGAAACCAAGAATAAGTATGATGAACCACTCCGAAAAACAGGAATTGAATAAACTCGATGAAACAAGAATAAGAATTACATTATGCGTATCCTTCACCAATTAAAATTGATGACAAGCAATGGAATTGGCATACTACTTATTCTTGTAGAAAGGATTACGATAGATATAGCGTCAACTTGAGAAGGTCTTCAACAAATCACCGGTCGGGATTGGAAAGAACGAATGAATTGATACTGAAGAGAGATCTTGAACGAACCACCGTAAGAATTAAAATGAACAAAGAAAAGATAAAGAAACACCGGAAAGAATTATAAAATGAACAGAGATTGAGAGGATTTAGATACATGAGAACGAAGAGATCACGAGCCGATTAAAGATCACTAGAACGAAGCACCGGTAAAATAGGAGAATGATAACTGACAGCTGAGAATGAATAAACCTGAATTGATGGACTCCGGATAACAAACTGAGAAGACTCTTGAATTGCTCCGGATAGGTGAAAATGAATACTCACGATCAAAACAATTATGAGAGGATGGAAACACGCTAGCACCACGAGTCTCTGAGAGAACGGATAAGATATGGAGGAAAACTCTTCTTCCGTCTTCAAATGTTGAGAATGACGACGAGAAACACCACCAAGAATTATTTAGACACTCCGGAAGAATCAAAACGAAGAGGTTGAGCCAACGATGAAAAGAATTTGAAAGATCTTGGAGAAGTACATTTGACTGATGATAACTCATTCTTAGGTCAAACTTTGACAAGTTGAGGATATCTCCGGGAAATAAGAAGAGTCAGGTAAGATCCTGGGAATAGACCTGTGGGTTAGGGCCCACTCAAAAGAAACACCGTTGAAATGATTAACAAAAGAGAAAGCACCGGTTGAATTAAATGGCTTGAATGAGATAACAACCTCGAAAGATCTTGAACGAATGCAGAGTGGAAACATGAATCTTCGAGATATCTTGAGCACTCCGGAACAATAGAATAGCGAGCGGTGAAAGATTATGAGGTGCACCGGCATGAGAAGGTATTTGCAACAAGGAAAGGATATAATTGGCAAAGCTTGAATTGAATTCATCGGATAAAAGAGAACGAAGAATGATGAACTAGAAGCTCCGTTAGCATCTTCCTGAGAATCACCAGATAAGAACATTGACGGAAAAGAATGGAGAGACTTCATATGAATAAAAGGATACTTGATAAACACATCGGATTCCTTGAAGAAAAAAGGGTGGGAGGGCGGGAAAAACAAAGGCAACTTGGAGACGGATGAAACAAACAACGTTGAGAATAAGTGATACTTGATCAAGCAGATGTTGAAAACGAACGGATCCACTTGAAGAGAAGCACACCAGTGAAAAGGATTGACATGACAAACTCGATGATCAAGAAGGATTGGTATCCACATAGAAATATGAGAACACCGTTTGGGGAAGGTATGGAATCAACACTTGACATTGAAGCAACTTGAATACCACAACTCCAAACAAAAACAAAGGATTGGCTTGCAGAATAAGCCGAAACAAACATATGATAGAGATTTCGTCCGAAGTTTTCATGGTGGGGCCTACACGGGCTCGATCGTACAACACCATCATGTACAAGGCAGTGCACATGACATACGAAGCGTCCCTGAGTCGGCATAGCCAAGGACTCTTTAAGACACAACGAGACCACTGTAAAACCGACCGTGAATAGGTGGACCACTAGACGTCGAACCCCAATTTCAAATCATACATCTGTCGGAAAGGTATCCTACGAGCTACTTGAATTCCCACCTATGAAACTCCTGAACCTTTCCGGTTATGCAATCAGGTGTTGGGGATACAGGGGAAGCATAATATCTCACCCAAAACTAGCAAATCCTACATCCAGTTGTATCCATCCTTCAACACATAACCAAGAAACCTTCGGAAATCGTCTACCTCAACCTTCGAAAAGCATCCGTTATACAAGTTATGGCGATACTCCCGAACTCCCGCCCCAGTACTGGGTGGCGTCGAGGTTATCTCACCAACGAACTGCATAAAAGAGATTTTCGATGTCGGCGTGCTAAACTCAGGTATTCCAGAACTGCAACGATAAAATTGTGACGACAACACCTCGGAGCTCAACTCCCCGGGACACTGCCACAACCCCTAAAGACAGGAGGCACCAAGAACAATGTTCTCGTCACAAAACCATCGGAACGATTCCAAGATACCCGCGTGATCCTAAATTTTTTTTGTGAAATTTGAGAAGAGAAGAGTCAAAACTCTACGTCAGGATGCCTTACCAGAGCGATGAGGAGACTGGGGAGTAAAAAGAATTCCTAAACTCTCCGATATATAATTCCTAAATGACTCAAAACATTTTTCTAGACTCAACAACGACCGCTAAAAACGATCAAGCAGTGGGGGCTCCTAAGGTCAGGGAAGGCTCTGATACCAACTTGTAAACGCCCTCGATGCGGCTATATCTCCCACATGTCGAAACACGACTTAGAGGCATAACCGCATTGAAAGCAATGTCGCAAGTGAGGTAATCTTCACAAACAACCCATGTAATACAATAGGGGAAAAGAGACACATAGTTGGCTTACAATCGCCACTTCACACAAATACATGAATACAACATTACAACATCCAAATACACTCAAGGCCCGACTACGGAGCCAAAATAAAAGAAGAACCCCAAAAGCGACAAGGTCCCCGATCGACCCCAACTGGGCTCCACTACTGATCAACTAGACCGAAACAACACAAAGGACAAGATCTTCATCGAGTTCCTCCTGAGCTTGGTTGCGTCATCTGCACGGACTCATCGGCACCTGCAAGCTGGTTTTGGAAATATCTGTCAGTCACGAGGACTCAGCAATCTCACACCCTCGCGATCAAGACTATTTAAGCTTATGGGTAAGGTAAAGGTATGAGGTGGAGCTGCAGCAAGCGACTAGCATATATGGTGGCTAACATACGCAAATGAGAGCGAGAAGAGAAGGCAAAGCACGGTCGAGAAACTATGATCAAGAAGTGATCCTAGAACAACCTACGTCAAACATAACTCTAACACCGTGTTCACTTCCCGGACTCCACCGGAAAGAGACCATCACGGTTACACACGCGGTTGATGCATTTTAAATTAAGGTCAACTTCAGGTTTTCTACAACCGGACATTAACAAATTCCCATCTGCCCATAACCGCGGGCACGGCTTTTGAAAGTTCAAATCCCTGCAGGGGTGTCCCAACATAGCCCATGACAAGCTCTCACGGTCAACGAAGGATATTCCTTCTAGCGGGAAGACCCAATCAGACTCGGAATCCCGTTTACAAGACATTTCGACAAGGTAAAACTAAACCAGCAACACCGCTCGAATGTGCCGACAAATCCCGATAGGAGCTGCACATGTCTCTTTCTCGGGGCACACCGGATTGTCTTAACTTCCGGTAGGCCAGCCCAGAGTTGCCCCTGGTGGCCACCGGCGGCTGACAGGTTGGACCAACACTCAGAGGAGCACCGGCCCGGGGGTTTAAAATAATGATGACCCTTTGGCGCGCGACCCCCAAGGGAAAAGAAAAGGCTAGGTGGCGAATGGTAAAACCAATGTTGGGCATTGCTGGAAGAGTTTTACTCAAGGCGAACTGTCAAGGGGTTCCCATTATTACCCGACCGCGTAAGGAACGCAAAAATCCGGGAACATAACACCGATATGACGGAAACTAGGGCGGCAAGAGTGGAACAAAACACCAGGCATAAGGCCGAGCCTTCCACCCTTTACCAAGTATATAGATGCATTAATTAAATAAGAGATATAGTGATATCCCAACAAGTAAACATGTTCCAACAAGGAACAACAACTCCTTGTTCCAACAAGGAACATACTTCAATCTTCACCTGCAACTAACAACGCTATAAGAGGGGCTGAGCAAAGCGGTAACATAGCCAAACAACGGTTTGCTAGGACAAGGTGGGTTAGAGGCTTGGTTCAACAATATAGGAGGCATGATAAGCAAGTGGTAGGTATCGCAGCATAGGCATAGCAAAAGAGCGAGCAACTAGCAAGCAAAGATAGAAGTGATTTCGAGGGTATGATCATCTTGCCTGCCCGCAAGGAAGAAGAACGAGTCCATGAAGAAGATAAACGGACGTAGACGAACGGGTCCTCACAAACGCGACGTTAATGGAACCAACCCGAAGAAGCAAACACCGGAAAGAAGCACACAACATAGTAAACAAACCACACATGAACATGGTATGATATGCGGGATGCGGAATGCGATGCATATGCAAGATTTGACAAGGAATGAATGAACCTGGCCTCAACTTGGAAATCCAAGTGTGCCACTGGAAAGGTGAGATGAAATCGCTTGAAAACGATATAAAGAACGCCGGAATCGGAGTTACGGTTTGGAAATGGCAAGCAATTTAAATATGACTCCGGTCTGTGATATACAGCAAGTAGCCATCTAAATGCAACAAGATGAACATGCTACAGCACCCAAACATGGCAACAAAATACATGGCAGGGATCCATTCATGATGCTTAACAAAAGAGGAACACTGAGCTACGGCCAATTCATCCATTAACAGGTCCAAACAGGCCTGGCAAAAATGCAAACGGTAAATATATCTCAGACTTAGTGAAATCAACACTTGTCTGGAATTTCAGATCAGGTAGCACACTTTGGAGCATGAAAAACTATATGCTACAAGAACTTAACATGGCAAGGTAAAGCATGGCATGAAGCTACTCAAAGAGCTTAACAAAAGTCCCTTAGTGACCTTGAGCCAAAAGGGATCAGAAAATACATTTGCAAGCATGTGAACATGGCAAAAACATAATCGGACTCTCAGACTTGGTGAAAAACTGGAGCAGGCAAAACAGATATCAAGTAGGCATGTTTACGAGCTCGATGCACTCACTACAGAGCATGTCATGACAATCTAAGCATACACCCATCAAGAATACATATAATATAAGCTAGACATGGCAAGAATAACAACATAGCATGGATGGATCAACCACAACATCCTCGGCAAAATCGCTAACAAGTAGACAATCTGCCCAGATTCACGAAATGACAAAAGTAGAGCTCGATTGACTCAAGCTAGGGTGCTCCATAATTGCAAACAAAGACATGGATCGATAGAGCACTACAAGATTAACAAATCATCCTTACTGATCATCCTCAAAAGAGGCACGGATCACTAGGAAACAACATGAACATATGGCATATTGAGATAAACAGATCAAGGACTTAGTGGAAATGCTAAGTCCCTGAAATCAGCATTAACGAATGCACCACTTTGCAAGATTGTGCTAGTCACCACACACATCACAAAAATACATGGATTTCACCTCTGGAAAGATGGCAAAGCATAAAACAAAATACATGTAGAGCTCAGGGACATATCATGCACACATTAATCATAGCAAAAATGACAAATAGCTAACTGGAGCAGCAGATCTGACAATTAACTCAAATAGCATTCTTCCAACAGCATTTCGGGCATCAAGATGAACTCAAATGAAAATGATGCAATGAGATGAAATGATGTGCTCTCTGAGACGAACATTTTGATATGCTATGTGCATGAATCGGAGCTACGGATGATGAGTTATGGCATGATGAACATGGGCATATGAAACATGGAAAACTCGGGGACTTAGTAGAATTTATAGACCTCGCGAAAAATGCACCGGGCCTGAGGAGGTGGGCCGGCGGGGACGTAGCTGGTCCGCAAACGAGGCCGACTGGGCCGGCCCACGCGGGCGGCACTGGAGGTCCACGGAGGCGCGGCGAGGGGTCCCGATCCGATCCGGGCGGGGCGGCGGCCATGGCGGCGCGGCGGTTCCCGGCGTGGCTCCGGCGAGCTCGAGGCGCGGGGCGGCCGGAGGGAGCGCGAGGAGCCCCGGATCTGGCGCCGGGCGGCCGGATCCGGTCATCTCCGGTGAGGGCGGCGGCAGGGACGACGTCAGCGAGTCGGCGGCGAGGTGTAACTGCCCGGCGAGGAGGAAATGGCAGCGGGGCGGCGCGGTGGCGTGAGTCGCCGGCGGCGCGACGCGGGGTCGCTGGCGGGAGGGATCCGGCGGCGCGGACGAGCAGCGCGCTCGGGCGGCGGATCGGGCAAGCGGGCCGGGAGGGGGCCCGCTTCAGGCCATGGCGGGCCGCGAAGGAGAGAGAAACCGGCAGAGGTGATGTGGCGGCGGCGGATTCGTCGGGGACGGCGGCGCGGACATGTCCGGCGCGGGGATATTTGTCCGGCGACGCGAGAGGGAGCGGGGCTAGGGTTTGTACCGCGATTTTTGGGGAGGGGATCACATATTTATAGGTAGAGGGAGCTAGGAGAGCCAAATGAGGTGCGGTTTTCGGCCACGCGATCATGATCGAACGACCGAGAAGATGGAGGAGGTTTAGGTGGGTTTTGGGCCAAATTGGAGGGGTATTGGGCTGCAACACACACGAGGCCTTTTCGGTCCCTCGGTTAACCGTTGGAGCATCAAACGAAGTCCAAATGGCACGAAACTTGACAGGCGGTCTACCAGTAGTAAACCAAGGCCGCTTGGCAAGTCTCGGTCCAATCCGGAAATGTTTAATCCCCACACACAAGAAGAAGGTAGAAATGACCACCGGAGGAGAACGGAGCACCGGAATGCAAAATGGACAACGGGGAAAATGCTCGGATGCATGAGACGAACACGTATGCAAATGAAATGCACATGATGACATGATATGCAATGCATGACACGCAAGCAATGACAAGGCAACAACAGCGAATAACTGGACGACACCTGTCACATCGGTCTCGGGGCGTTACAACACTGTCACCCATAAGTCGCCAGGCTCGAGCGGGTCACTTAGTGAGTCGTCCAGTCAGGGCGGGTCATTAATGAGTCGCCAAGTCCGGCCGGGTTATACATCTGGCCGGGTCATACCGCGGGGTATATCCCCGACAGTTCCCGTCCGGTCATGCTGCCACACGTCCCTTCCTGGGCCCGTAGTTTTAGGCCCTGTGTTGTTGCCCCCCCAATGGGCAAAACGTGCATGCCGTGGGCCCAGGGCTACTATCGGCCTAGTGGAAACCAGGGTACCACGGGCCACCTGCCTATGACCCAGGAAGGGGCCCGTGGCCCAACTCATGAGGCAGCCACTAGCGGGTGCCACGAGCCAGCAGCCTCACGAGGGCCCTACCCCACGAGGGGTTTGCTTTTACGAAGGACTTCACTGAAACTACCATCACGGCGAGCTGCCTCGGGAGGCCTCCCTCACGAAGTGCCCTCTCTCGAGGCCTCCCTCGCGAGGCGCCCTCTCTTGAGGCCTCCCGAGGAGTCGTGCAGGGCAGGTGCCATCTGTCACATGTGTGACGTTAACCGAGCAGGCGCCAGCCAGGACACTTTTCCATTTGGTGCTAAGGGAGCAGCTGTGCCTACCTGCCCCGAAAGCATGTCCCAAGGGTTCCCCTTTGGTGATAGAAGACCAAGACAGTGGCGCGGCAGGACGGAGGTCATCGTGGAGCCCTTGGCGCGCCATGGACAACACATTTGGAGGCGAAGACCACCTTTCGTCAAGAGAAGCATTGGCGCCTATCCCCTTTCACATTGCCGCTCTGTGGTATCCCTTCCCTGCTCATATGTTCGGGAAGGAGGTCCAAGGCATCTATATAAGGGACAATGTGGCCACCATAGCAAAGGATCGACTCCCGCCCAAATCCTAGCGCCATTGCTAGCATCTAAAGAGCTCTGGCTCATCTTGTAGCTCCAAGAGCACTGTCCACAAGCAATACAACCAAGCAGGAGTAGGGTATTACACCACATGGTGGCCCGAACCTGGGTAGCTCACTGTGCCCTCGTCACGCCTAGCTCGTAGCCTCATAACACAAAGTCAACCCCCTAGAGCTTGAACTAGAGTTTTTGGAGGATTTTCCCTAGCTCAGAATTAATCCCCCGACAAGATGTTTTGATCGGTCCTATTTATGCATGGCAAAAGATAACCATCATAATTCACCCACCTTCTGAACCGTCTTTGCGTCAAGGCCAGCCATCACCGAGCCACACACATCGAGCGACTCTTATTGTTGTCCCGATCCTAGCTTGTACATCCCTCTGATGGAGGAGGATGGATTTATGAAGTACTACCTTTGTTCCTATATGTAAGATATTTTACTGGTTCAATATGCCACGGTGTACTGTTCGTTTGGCATGTGATCACATAGACTAAGTTCGTAGTTGGAGAAGATTCTTACTCATTGTTGCTTTGCTTCATGGCTGCAGTTGGTCTTTGCGCCAATCCCACAGCAGGTCATTTAACTCCACTCGGTGCTAGCTAGCTGGTCGAGTTTATATTTGTGTTGTTTTGTTAGAGAGATGTGTATGTATGTGTTGTGTGTCCGTTTTTGAAGGTTTAGGTTATTTTGTCGCCATGGTGTGCTTAGACTTATATCAATCCGACTGTTCGGTTGCCCAATTGATACTCCTTGCAGCTATCTGTCTGTTTGGTCATGCCCGGGCAGACGATCTCCTTGCCGACCACCTTGAATGATCATCGTCAAGGCAAATACATGTGTAGTGTGAACATAATCATTTCCAGAAAATTGAGTAAAACAACTGTTCAAATGGTTCACTTAAATTTCGGCCTGCAGTTTCAAATAGTTCACGTAACTTCCGACTTGTAGTTGATCTTTGTGGCAACGGGTCATATAGTTAATGTAATAACAACTTGAAAATCAAGCACCAAAATAATTGAGCCACTATTGCAATTAACTAGCCGAACATTTAATTAAGCATGCAGTTAATTAGGTCAATTTGGAAACTAAGACATTAATGCCATTAATTAGCTTGCCAATTAATTAGGCAACAGTTAATTAGGTTCGTTTAAATAGAGATTTTTTCCAACGGTCTAATAATAAAAAGTAACCATGCTTCATGATTCGCCGACCCTATAATCTCAGACGAAGTACTTTTTTCTAGCGAGATAATAATAAAAAAATGGCAATGCTTTGTGGCTTGATATGTTTCAAACGTATCTATAATTTTTTATTGTTGCATGCTATTATATTATCTGCTTTGGATGTTTTATATGCATTAATATGCTATTTTATATGATTTTGGGGACTAACCTATTAACCTAGAGCCTAGTTTCTATTTTCCCTTGTTTTAGAGTTTCATAGAAAAGGAATACCAAATGGAATAAAACCTTCGTCATGATTTTTTTGACCAGAAGACACCCAGGAGACTTGGAGTACAAGTCAGAGGAGCCTCGAGGCGGCTGACGATGACATGTACCTAGGGTAGGGTCATAGGCCTGACCTAGACGCCCTACCCAAGGACACTACCGTAGAGTCAAGAGCATTCAAAGTACAACAGAAGATACCGACTGAAATCACCTAAGAGTGCAATCCACTCGACCAGCTATCTCACTCGAATACCCCAATTTCACTCGACCAAGACAGAGTTACTCGACCATAAGAAGAGTCACTTGGAGAATAGAAGATCTAAAGCCACCCCAGGATGGCAACGGTCAGGCATTCACTCCGTAGTCTTAAAGATCATTATAGTCATTTATTGCTAGAGTTACGAGTAACACCCTTGCCTTAAACGTACATTGAACATGTGTAACTGAGGGCTGGAGGGCCCTGACGCACTCTATATAAGCCACCCCCTCCTCTGGCACAAGGGTTCACACCCCCTGTAACTCTCATGCATAATCCAGTCGACAAAGCCTCCGGGCACCGAGACGTAGGGCTATTACTTCCTCCGAGAAGGGCCTGAACTCATAAATCTTGCATGCACAACCTCGCCATAGCTAGGGCCTTGCCTCCTCCTACGTACCCCCTATTCTTACTGTTAGGTTTGTTCCCACGACAATTGGCGCCCACCATGGGGCCGGCGTCTTAGCGACTTCCGGTGAGGTTGCAATTTCTCCGATCTCCATCAACATGGTTTCCGGCGGTGGTTTGTCATTGGGCCACGAGATCCGTCTCGGTGCGCTTGTCTTCATCGCCGATGACTCCTCTTGGCTCCAAGAAGCCCCCCTCGATGTCGAGGCCCTTCCCATCCGCGGGGCAGCTCATTTCCGCGCAAGTGCTTGCGGCGTCCTCCTGCGGCAGCCGTCGACCCAGTATCGGCCGGCTCCCGCGGCGTCCACTCTCCTCATTGTACGCCCCCACAAGCGGTCCGGTCGGTCGCGGCTCCAGCGATGGGTAAAGCACGCGGTGGCTCGACAGTCAACCACCCCTCAAGTTGCAGCTATCGAGCCCGACGAATCCCTCTACTGACCGTTCGACCTGTCGATTAGTTCCGCGGACACTCTTTCCGAGTGCGGAAGTAGAAACCCTGCGGCGGAAATCCTCATGGTCGACTCGCCTCGCAGCCCACCTGGGTTCCGTCGCGGTGGCGGCGGCGACCCATCGCGTGGTCACAATGAATATCACCCCGAAGCTCTCACTTCGGAGCAAAGGGAGGAGCTGCATCGTGATGTCTACTACACAACCTTCTTCTTGTAGACGTTGTTGGGACTCCAAGTGCAGAGGTTTGTAGGACAGTAGAAAATTTCCCTCAAGTGGATGACCTAAGGTTTATCAATCCGTGGGAGGCGTAGGATGAAGATGGTCTCTCTCAAACAACCCTGCAACCAAATAACAAAGAGTCTCTTGTGTCCCCAACACACCCAATACAATGGTAGATTGTATAGGTGCACTAGTTCGGCGAAGAGATAGTGATACAAGTGCAATATGGATGTTGGATAAAGGTTTTTGTAATCTGAAAATATAAAAGCAGCAAGGTAGCAAGTGGTAAAAGTGAGCGTAAACGGTATTGCAATGCTAGGAAACAAGGCCTAGGGTTCATACTTTCACTAGTACAAGTTCTCTCAACAATAATAACATACTTGGATCATATAACTATCCCTCAACATGCAACAAAGAGTCACTCCAAAGTCACTAATAGTGGAGAACGAACGAAGAGATTATTGTAGGGTACAAAACCACCTCAAAGTTATCCTTTCTGATCAATCTATTCAAGAGTCCGTAGTAAAATAACATGAAGCTATTCTTTCCGTTCAATCTATCCTAGAGTTCGTACTAGAATAACACCTTAAGACACAAATCAACCAAAACCCTAATGTCACCTAGATACTCCAATGTCACCTCAAGTATCCGTGGGTATGGTTATACGATATGCATCACACAATCTCAGATTCATCCATTCAACCAACACAAAGAACTTCAAAGAGTTCCCCAAAGTTTCTACCGGAGAGTCAAGACGAAAATGTGTGCCAACCCCTATGCATAAGTTCATGAGATCACGGAACTCGCAAGTTGATCACCAAAACATACATCAAGTGGATCACGTGATATCCCATTGTCACCACAGATAAGCACATGCAATACATACATCAAGTGTTCTCAAATCCTTAAAGACTCAATCCGATAAGATAACTTCAAAGGGAAAACTCAATTCATTACAAGAGAGTAGAGGGGGAGAAACATCATAAGATCCAACTATAATAGCAAAGCTCGTGATACATCAAGATCGTGTCGAATCGAGAACACGAGAGAGAGAGAGAGATCAAATGCATATCTACTGGTACATACCCTCAGCCCCGAGGGTGAACTACTCCCTCCTTGTCATGGAGAGCGCCGGGGTGATGAAGATGGCCACCGGAGAGGGATTCCCCCCTCCGGCAGGGTGCCGGAACGGGTCTAGATTGGTTTTCGGTGGCTACAGAGGCTTGCGGCGGCGGAACTCCCGATCTAGGTTTCTTTCTGGAAGTTTTGAGTTATATAAGAGGTGTTGGAGTCGGGGAGAAGTCAGGGGGGTCCCCGAGGCGGCCACGAGGCAGGGGGCGCGCCCAGGGGGTAGGGCACGCCCCCACCCTCGTGGTGGCCTCGGGACTCTTCTGGCCTACCTCCGGTACTCCGTGGTCTTCTTCTGGTCCAAAAATGATCTCCGTGAAATTTCAGGTCAATTGGACTCCATTTGGTTTTCCTTTTCTGTGATACTCAAAAACAAGGAAAAAACAGAAACTGGCACTGGGCTCTAGGTTAATAGGTTAGTCCCAAAAATCATATAAAATAGCATATAAATGCATATAAAACATCCAAGGTTGATAATATAATAGCATGGAACAATCAAAAATTATCGATATGTTGGAGATGTATCAAGCATCCCCAAGCTTAATTCCTATTCGTCCTCGAGTAGGTAAATGATAAAAACAGAATTTTTGATGTGGAATGCTACCTAACATATTTATCCATGTAATTCTCTTTATTGTGGCAACAATATTCAGATCCATAAGATTCAAGACAAAAGTTTAATATTGACATAAAAATAATAATACTTCAAGCATACCAACTAAGCAATTATGTCTTCTCAAAATAACATGGCCAAAGGAAGCTTATCCCTACAAAATCATATAGTTTGGCTATGCTTCATTTTCGTCACACACGAATGCACAACCCCGATGACAAGCCAAGCAATTGTTTCATACTTTAGTAATCTCAAACTTTTTCAACTTTCATGCAATACATGAGTGTGAGCCATGGATATAGCACTATGGGTGGAATAGAATATAATGATGGGGGTTATGTGGAGAAGACAAAAAAGGAGAAAGTCTCTGTCGGTGTCAAAACCGGCGGATCTCGGGTAGGGGGTCCCGAACTGTGCGTCTAAGGCAAATGGTAACAGGAGGCAGGGGACACGATGTTTACCCAGGTTCGGGTCCTCTTGATGGAGGTAATACCCTACGTCCTGCTTGATTGTTCTTGATGATATGAGTATTACAAGAGTTGATCTACCACGAGATCGTAGGGGCTAAACCCTAGAAGCTAGCCTATGGTATGATTGTCTGTTGTCCTACGGACTAAACCCTCCGGTTTATATAGACACCGAATGGGGCTAGGGTTACATAGAGTCGGTTACAAGGGAGGAGATTTACATATCCGTATTGCTAAGCTTG